>NC_082706.1:33360222-33530774 GCF_030144855.1 Hypanus sabinus
GTAAAACAGAGAGCTATAGGTAAGCCTAGTAATTTCTATGGTAGGGATGTATTCGGCACAACTTTGTGGGCCAAAGGGCCTGTATTGTGCTGTAGGTTTTCTATATTTTTATGGAACTGTCAGACTGTCTCTCCTCCCTGTACCATTATGCCAACTGTGCACTTTCGGTGCTCATTTAAATTTTGATTCCTTTTTGCCTGCAAACATGCTCAAGCTCTTGGCTAATGTTACTGCAGCAACAGATGTAGAGCAAGGATGCATTGTTTTTTTTACTAACCAACAAGGTTGAATGGTGGAAGAACCGAGAAGGTGGATGCATTTGAAGTTAAATCATTTGATGAAAATAAGATAGAGAGAAAGAAAAAGCAGAGAGAGTGAGAGAGAGAAAAAGCAGAATTGAACATTTTAAAATCCACCCAACAATTATTAACTTGATGGAATTAAACTCTTTACTCTTTATTTCATGATAAGCGTGATTGATGAGTACTTGTCAGCAATTACCACATTGTTAAAAGGATGCTTAACCTGTGAATTGGTAGACAGTTCTTTCAGATGCACACGTAATGAGCTGCTAATATGCAAACCAGTGGCAGGAATAAAAAACAGGGAGGCATATTAAATAGGGGTGCTATCTTTTTAAGTTTGAAACACTAATTATTAACATTGAGTCAAGAGACATTGAGAGTTGGAAACATGTCTCATCTGACACCAGCTGTACGTCAGCCATGGTCACTGCATCTAAAAAAGCAATATCACGGTAGTGTAGCAGTTAGCATGACACTATTACAGCTCAGGGCATTGGAGTTGAGAGTTCAATCCCAGCACCCCCTGTAAGGAGTTTGCACGTTCTCCCTATGGAATGCATGAGTTTCCTCCGGGTGCTCCAGTTTCCAAAGACGAAGCAGTCAGTAAGTCTTTGTAGATTGTCCTGTGGTTATGGTTGGGTTAAATCTGAAGATGCTGGAAATCCAAAATCCAAAAGAGTAAACAGTCAACGTTTCAAGCCGAGACCCTTCATCAGGACAGCTGAAGGGCCCCGATGGAGGGTCTGGGCACGAAACGCCCACTGAACTCCTTTCCATAGATGCTGCCTGGCCTGCTGAGTTCCTCCGGCATTTTTTGTGTGTGTGTTGCTAGGGTTAATTTGGTGGGTTGTTGGCATAGCTCGAAGGGCCTAATTCCACACTGTATCTCTAAATAAAACAACAAACTAAAGATGGTGGCAAGCTGTTTGTTTTCTGTAAATTTATCAATGGCTCCGGAGCGTGGCGACTCCTTGCTAGCGCATCTACTCATTGCTTCCATAATCGTTCTCGTCTTTTAAATCTAAATTCTAATGACTCTGAGATGACCTTGCACCTTACTGTGTGGCTGTACTGCCAGTTCATCTCTAACTAACATGTTATTCTGCATTCTGTTATTGCTTTCCCTTCTGCTACCTCTGTGCCGTTATAATGAGCAGTACGGCTGGTATGCATAACAAAAGATTTTTCACCCGCTACTTGCAACAATAACAGTAAACCAATTTACATTGATCACTTTATAGCTCATGCGGCATCTCTTTCACGCGCAGTAACAGGTCCTGGCTGAGCCACAGGAACCCTGGTGGTTCTTGCTTGTCCTTTTCCCCCAGATGTGAACAGACGCCCTGGAACGTCGTCTGTTTCATACTTGCCAGGGTAAAGCCGGAGGGTTTGCAGCCCCACGGGGGGCGGGGGGTGGTGGTGCAGCTAGAATCAGAATCAGGTTTGGAATGGACTTCCAGAAAGCTTTTGATGAAGTCCCACATAGGAGATTAGTGGGCAAAATTAGGGCACATGGTATTGGGGGCAGAGTACTGACATGGATTGAAAATTGGCTGGCTGACAGGAAACAAAGAGTAGCGATTAACGGGTCCCTTTCGGAATGGCAGGCTGTGACCAGTGGGGTACCGCAAGGTTCAGTGCTGGGACCGCAGCTGTTTACAATATACATTAATGATTTAGATGAAGGGATTAAAAGTAACATTAGCAAATTTGCCAATGACACAAAGCTGGATGGCAGTGTGAAATGTCAGGAGGATGTTATGAGAATGCAGGGTGACTTGAACAGGTTGCGTGAGTGGGCAAATGTATGGCAGATGCAGTTTAATGTGGATAAATGTGAGGTTACAATGAGATCTAGGTGTTCTTGTACATCAGTCAATGAAAGCAAGCATGCAGGTACAGCAGGCAGTGAAGAAAGCTAATGGCATGCTGGCCTTTATAATGAGGAATGAGTATAGGAGTAAAGAGGTACTTCTGCAGCTGTACAGGGCCCTGGTGAGACCCCACCTGGAGTATTGTGTGCAGTTTTGGTCTCCAAATTTGAGGAGGGACATTCTTGCTATTGAGGGAGTGCAGCGTAGGTTCACAAGGTTAATTCCCGGAATGGCGGGACTGTCATATGTTGAAAGGTTGGAGCCACTGGGCTTGTATACGCTGGAATTTAGAAGGATGAGAGGGGATCTGATTGAAACATATAAGATTATTAAGGGATTGGACACGCTGGAGGCAGGAAGCATGTGCCCACTGATGGGTGAGTCCAAAACGAGAGGCCACAGTTTAAGAATAAGGGGTAGGCCATTTAGAACAGAGATGTGGAAAAACTTTTTCACCCAGAGAGTGGTGGATATGTGGAATGCTCTGCCCCAGAAGGCAGTGGAGGCCAAGTCTCTGGATGCATTCAAGAGAGAGTTAGATAGAGCTCTTATAGATAGTGGGGTCAAGGGATATGGGGAGAGGGCAGGAATGGGGTACTAATTGTGTATGATCAGCCATGATCACAGTGAATGGCGGTGCTGGCTAGAAGGGCTGAATGGCCTACTCCTGCACCTACTGTCTATTGTAATAGCATCACACTAATTGCTGCGCTACCATGACATCCTTTTGTTTTGGCTCTCTTTTTGCAGTATTTATTTTAATTTTGAATATATTTTTCTTATTGTAAGTTATAGTTTTTTCATTACTGCTTATTGCACTGTACAGTTACTGCAAAACAACAAATTTCATGACATATTCCAGTGGTGTTAAACCTGATTCTGATATGGGGTGATGGGGACCAATGTACTTGATTGTGTTTTAAAAAAATAAGGGATGTCCTGGGGCATTAATCCTGAAGGGTTTGACAGGGTGCACATAGTTTCTCAGTTGCCTGGAACCAGACACCTTGGGCTCAATTCAGAGGTCAAGCATACATGACGAAAGTGAGCCAAGGTTTCCTTACTGTTTGGTGTGGAATTCTGCACTCCCCACCCCTCCCCAATTGATATTACTCAAAGCTGAGAGTGATGGGTTTTTGGACATGAAGGGAATCAGTATGGGGATGGGCAGGATGTCAGCCTTGACTTTACTGAGAGGGCAGCACTGAGGGGCCAAATGGCTGCCTCCTGTTTTTCTGATGACTGGTCTATTACATGGGGGATGATTCAGATCCTGGGGATTCCATACCAATAGATTGGTGGGAGGGGGGAGGTGGTCACAAGAGCAAAGAAATTAGTCTTTTGGCCCACATCAGTCATCAAGTACTCCTTAACCCTATTCTCCCCACATCAATTTCCCCTGACCCAAGAATCTACCCCCCAAACCTACACATTGGGGGCAAGTTACTGTACCCTATTAAACCTGCGTACCTTTGGGGTGTGGGGGGGGGGGACCAGAGCATTGGGTGCATGATCACAGGGAGAATGTGCAAACTCCAAACTGAACTGAAGCCTGGGTCAGGATTAAACCTGTGAGAGGAGTGGGCAGTGAGTTGGGGGGTTGGTGATGGGTCTGGGGCAGTCGGCAGTGAGTGTGGAGGGGAGGGTTTTGTGTGGGGATGCTGAGAAAAGTAATGGGTTGGGGAGAGTGTGGGACCGATTGGAAGTGAAGAGAAATATGGGATGGGGTAGGGAAGGTGGTAGGAGGGACAGGGAATGGAGGAGAGAGAGGAGACTGGATGGTATGAGTGAAGGGGGCAGAGACAGGGTACTGTGAGCGGGAGGGCGGGCGATTCTCCGGCTGCTTCACAAATCCCCTAATCCTCGCGAACAAAAGAGCCGCAGAAGATCTTGACAAAAAAGCGCACACTTCCGAGTGCCAGAGAAAGTTCTGGGCTGCATGGCAGCGCCGGCGGCTGCAGCGTTCAGTGTGTGGGAGGGGGGTGTCTGAGCTCCGGCTGCCGCAACTGTTGCCGATCGGTATTTTTCCCCCCTACCCGGACGAAAAGTTTTTTTTGTGTGTTGGAGTTGGAGTGAAGGAGGCGGGAAGCGAGGAAAGGGAAAGGGGCTTTGGGGGAGGGAGCGGAGTAGTGAGGAAGGGGAGAGGGAGCTGAGGAGTGAGGAAGAGGGGCGGGCGAGAGGAGGAGTGAGGAAGAGGGGCGGGCGATAGGAGTAGTGAGGAAGGGGAGAGGGAGCTGAGGAGTGAGGAAAGGGAAAGGGGCTTTGGGGGAGGGAGCTGAGGAGTGAGGAAGAGGGGCGGGCGAGAGGAGGAGTGAGGAAGAGGGGCGGGCGATAGGAGTAGTGAGGAAGGGGAGAGGGAGCTGAGGAGTGAGGAAAGGGAAAGGGGCTTTGGGGGAGGGAGCTGAGGAGTGAGGAAGAGGGGCGGGCGAGAGGAGGAGTGAGGAAGAGGCACGAGGGAAGGACCGAAGGAGTGAGGGAGGGCGGGGAAGGAGAGAAGGAGCGGAGGAGTGAGGAAGGGGCGGAGGGAGGAAAGCGTCTGTGCTCTTTCACTCGGACTCTGTGTGTGCGCTCGGGAGACCAGCGTGTTCGCTTCGCCGGACTTTCCGCTGAGCTTCCCCCGCCCGAGGAAAGAGGGCAGAGGGGCAGAAGGGAGAGCCCCCACCGTTGACTCTCGGCTCCGCGAGGTGTACGGGAGAATTGCTGTCTGCCGCAGGTAAATTACTCGCCGCCGGCTGATGGAAAACGTTTCACTCCCTCGCCAATCTATCCCTCACCCCCACTCCACGGGGAGAGGGGGGCGAGAGCTACTCCTTCCCTCCCCTGCATGAAACTTTCCTCCCTCTCTGCGCCCTCTCGGTTTAAACAGCATTTGCCGGTCAGTTGTGTTCCTGTTTTTAATTTAAACTCTCTGCCTCGCTCGGATCGGTCGCTGCCTTCCCAGAGGGCGGCGAAATTGTCTTTCCAATGCGGGTTTGCCGTTACCCCGCCGGGCTGCTCCGTCCCGGGAGCCGGGTGTCGAGAGTGACAGCTGTGCACTGCTAATGCGCGCTGCTCCGCCGGTGGGCCCCACCTCAGGTGGCTTTAAAGCGGCAATGTTTTCCTTCGGGTTATTGGTCGTGCTAACATTGGTTCATTACGTGCCTGGTGTGTTCACTAATGCAGCTTGTGTGTGAAAGGCTTCTGCAGTTAATAGTTTTGCTGGTTATTAAAAGGATCCGGTGTGGCTTCTTGGGCATGGAGACGTTCTCACGTACACACTGATAAAATACCCATGTGCTGTCCCACCTATACATTCACACAAGCAAACTTGTTCACTCATACTCTCCCACACACACTTACAGTCTCTCGTGTATGTTCCCTCGCATACATTCACCCACAGTCTGTTGCGCTCCATATTCAGACTCTCATAATCACTTCTGTCATCGTTAATTTTGCAGAACTCATTGGCAATTGCTACATGGCTGGGCTGTGAAGCCTAGGGAAGTGCTCCCTTGTCTGATAGCCAATTATTTTGAATCTTTATCACACCATCCCTTGTATCGGCCTGTGGGGTTTGTCACTAGGGTGGCAGCCCTGATGAAGGGCCCGAAACGTTGGCTCTTTATTCCCCTCCGTAGGTACTGCTGAGTTCCTCCAGCATTTTGTGTGTGTTAGTCCACACGCTCAGCCTGTCCACAGATGCGTGTGTGTGACTGCGTGAGCACAGGGCGGTTGGCAGCACTGCTCCCAGCGCCTGCACATGGTTTCCTGAGCCCTCATCCATGGCATGGAACTGCCAGTTCAGTACCCTCCCTCAGTCCCACAGTCACATCACAGTTGCAACAGTGAAGGGGGTCATTTGGCTCAGTGAGCCTTGACTGGACATATGCAAAAAGAAAAATAACCAATCCAGTTTACCCCAGTTTTTCAACATTTTGCCCTCTCAGATGCTTATCCAGTTACCTATTGAAAGCTGCCGTTGAATCTGCTCCCCCTGGGGTGTGTGTGTGTGTGTGTGTGTCTAGGCTACAGGCACTTGTGCTTATAAATTAAAGTTCCTTATTCGAAATATTCAGTGGTTCAGTGGAGCAGAGTGTCAGTAAGTTGTGTTTAGGTAAATGTCTAGTCTGAGATCTAGAGTATGTCACTGAGTCATACAGTGCACAAAGAGGCCCTTCAGTCCATTAAGTCCATATTAACCCCTTAACCACCCAATTACAGTGATTCTTCATTCTACCCTCTTTTATTCTCCTCATATTCCCTGTCTGCTTTCCTCAGGATCTAACCCTCGCCTCTCCAGTGACCAGTTAACCCACCTCTTTGGGATGTAGGAGGTAACTGCAGTAACCTGTATCAACCACCGGTCACAGGGCGAATGTACGTACTCCACACAGGCAGCAGCCAAGGTCAGAATTGAACTCGGGTCTCTGGCGCCATCAGGCAGTAGCTCTGTGACAGTATGTGTGATACAGGGGTCAAAACACATAAAGCGTTAAAGAAAGCGGTCAGCTTTCTTTGCCATATGTGCATCAAAGTGTGCAGTGAAGTGTGTAATTTGCATCAAATCAAATCAGCGAGGATTGTGCTGGCGGCAGCCCGTAAGTGTAGCCACCACCTCTGGCTCCAACATAGCATGCCCACGACTCACTGACTCTAACCTGTACGTCTTTGGGATGTGGGAGGAAACAGGAGCACCTGGAGGAAACCCACGCAGTCATGGGGAGGAAGTACAGGCAGAGGTGGGAATTGAACCCAACTGGTGATCGCTAACGCTGTAAAGTGATGCACTAACCACTACATTAGTGTACCAACCCATGTTATTACAGTCACAATCACACTAACCAGTCACTGGTATTCAGGGCAACTAAAGAGCCTTGGCTGGTGTTGGAGGAGGCTCCTGGGTCACTCCCAGAGCAATTTTATCCAGTTAATGTAGTACGCTATCACCATGATAAGTTACAGAACAAGTATCCAGGGAGTTTAAACCTCAGTTACAACAGGAACTGAGGAATTTCAGTTCAATTAATTAAAGTCTAGGTAACGATGTCTCTCAATGCTGTCAGAGCTCCACTTACTACGAGCTGCATTCTTGTGTCAGTGATCGGACTTGAACTCGTGACGCAGAGAGCTTGGTACCGAGCCAGCACTGGCTTGCCAGGCCTTGATTGGATGCCTGAAGCAAAAATAGAAAAAAAGCTGGAAGCACTTGCTCGATCGGTCGTTATCCGCAGGGAAAAGAAATTGGGTCAGTATTTCAGGTCATTGGTGCTTAGTTGTGAACTAAGAGTTCTGAAGAAAGGTCCTGACTCAAAATGATTCGCCACATATTCTGTTTCTTTGCATACGCTGCCTGACTGTGTTTTTGTTGCAGATTATTTTTCCCTTTGTTATGGTGTTCTGCAAGGGGTAGGAGACAGTGTGGGGATACCTGAAATGATTAAGTATTGGCAAGGCTGGGTCTGAGAGAGCCTTGCACAGTTGAGGTGGTGTGATGATCTCCAGCTTCCAAAAAGTCCTGTGGAGCAAACACAAGGATGGGCCACGCTACTAGCTCGCCGCTCCAGCGACTTTGGTGCTGTCTGTGCGGAGTAAGCATGTTAAACCACATAGATTCTCTCTCCCCACCCCCGTTTTCTCCAGTATCCAAAACAAAATTGTCCTGGCAGGTTAATTGGCTGCTGTGGATCATGTGGCTAAGTGATAAAAGAATCAAAAGGGAGTTGATGGTTGTGTGTGAGAGATGCAGCCCTCGCACTGGGGCTCATGTACCAACTTGGCTTATTAGCTGACTCTGTTTACAGCTGCATGACAGTGGTGAAAGGGCCACCTTTCATAAACAATACACGTCTAGGGTGGGTACGATTTGGTGTTCAACTAAACAGTGATAGTCCGATTAAAAGTGATTGAATGCTGTGTAAATCCTGCAATTATCAATCACCAGGAAATAACGGATGGTATGCCAGCATAAAATTATAAAGAAAGTATATTTTCCAATTTCAGCTTTAACAAGCAGTTAATAGGAAAAGAGGGAAAAATAAAAGGGCCCATGGCAGTTAAACCACTCTAAATCTGCACTTAGACACGGGAGCTCATTCTGGAGTAGTCTCTTTACTCATGGCGCTGAATTCTCATCACCAATTGTAGGTATAATTTCTCTTCTTGGACTCCATCTCACGAAGCACTCCTTGCATCGAGGTCTTCCCTCTCTGCATCCCCCAAACCAGACTCCTGTCCTTCAGAAAACTCTTACCCTCAGCTCTGTAGAACCTTCACTCACATCCCACATTCCTGATTGGCTGACACAACATTCCTAAGTTGGACAAGGTGGCTCCTTATCTTTAGCCAAAGCCGAAACAGTCGTTCCAGCAGAACACACTTGCTTTTACAGAAAACAGCGAAAACAAAATACTTCCCAGCATAGCAGTAGGAAGCCTTACCGGGTCATTACAGAGAGAATAAACCGCAGGGAATAGAGGAGAAGGGTATGGGGCGGATGAGATCGAGTTGAATATTGTGATAAAGGGGTTGCTGGAGGATTAACTCAGAGCTAAACATCATTAAATTTTATATTTATTTATTTAGCTTTGTGGTGCCCTTCCAGCCCAAAAAGCCTATGCTACCCAATCAGACCCATTTGGCCAATTAACCTACTAATCAGTATGTTTTTGGGATGTGGGAGGAAACCGGAGCACCCAGAGGAAACCCACGCAGTCACAGGGAGAGCATACAAACTCCTTACAGAGAGCAGTGGGAATTGAACCCAGGTCGCTGGTGGTGTCAAGCATCGTGCTACCCTGCCACTCACTGGTTGGTCAGCCTTTGCTTCTCAGTGCACACAGGAGTGGTAAACATTGGGGTCCTCACACTGAGGCTAGGCTGCTCCCTGACTGACATGTATAAAGAGGAGGAATTCTGCAGATGCTGAAAATCCGAGCAACATGCACAAAGTGCTGGAGGAACTCAGCAGGCCAGGCAGCATCTATGGAAAAGAGTAAACGGTCAACATTTTGGGCCCAGACCCTTTATCTGACATACATATGTGAGCAGAGCACCAGCAGGGTTAGAGATGCCTTCAGTTGCTAGTGGACTGGGGGCGGGGGGGGGGGGGGGGTCTTTCCATTCTTACAACAGTGACCTCAATTTCAGAACACCAGGGGAACGTTTAGTATTAGTGGAGAGCACAGGAAGACTTTGCAGAGTCACTGAGGCTGTCACAGTGGTACCTGCCAGCAACATCAGAGCTCGGTGTATAGAAGAGCTTTTAGTCTCTCAGGATTTTGGGAGATGGAGTTCACAGTAAAAATAGACTGTCCTTTGGGGAAGAGAGTGGAAGTGGAAATAGGTAAGAGTTTTGCAGGGCTTTCAAAGGGTTAGAGAGACACTGGAGAGATGTTGACGTGTCGGCAATAATTCACACAGCAAGAAATCAGAAGCTAAGACACAGGAGCAGAATTATGCTATTTGGTCCATTGAATCTGCTCTGCCATTCATGGATGATTTATTTTTTTCTCTCAACCCCATTCTCCTGCCTTGTCCTCATAAGGACTGACACCCTTACTCATCCAGAACCTATTGTTCTCCGGTTTTTAATCTACCAAATAGTTCGGTCTCCGCGCCCGTGTTGTGGCAATGAATTCCACAGATTCACCACCCCCTGGCTGAAGAATTCAAGGGAGCAGAGTGATAACTGGCACATTTTGAGTGATAAGTATTGGCAGAGTCCCAGTTCTCCTCCCACCCCACCCCCTCCACAGCCACCGTCATCTAGGAAAGCAGGCAAGGCCTCGGTTCAAGCACCATTCAGATGTTGGCTCCTCCAATAGTACATCAGGAGCACAGCAGCTCACATGCATTGATTCAGCCTGGCGTTCCTCATTAAAACTCGCAACAGAGCTGGGGATGGAGTGGGACATTAATAATGAAACAGCCATGGCCACTGCACATTCCTGGTCCTTTCACTCTACTAACAAGCCTCGCATTCCCAAGTGTGAACAAAGATTTGATGACAACCAGAAGCACGGCAGAGGATTTAAGGGCTCCTTGTGTGCGTTCCCTGGCATCTGAAGTTTTTGGCATGGTTCAGTGCAAACCAATGATGTGCAAAAGTTTTATCGTCACCCTCGTGTTGAGACAGAGGCTCCATGAATACGCTTATGGTTTAGAGTTTCAGTTGTTCAGTGAACACATCAACGGACAGTATTTAATGGCCAACCCCAAGTCTCCTTTTGGAAATGGCACCAAATTCCCTGACACTTAGAGATTGCAGTTTGCAGGGAGCGCCACTGGGTTCCTGAGAGTGATCCAGATACAGGCTGTTCTTGGAGACTAAACACTGATCAGTGCCCAGTCAGACTGTGGCAGTGAGCCCCCTGCTTGGACTGTTGCCGTCTGTGTGCTGATAAGGGGTTTAGACCCAATGATGAAAGAGCGCTGATCTACGTTGGGATGATGTATGGCTTGGAGGTGGCGGTGTTCCCTTCTGCCACCTTCCCTCGGTCGCAGGACGTTGTGAGTTTGGGAGGTTTTGTTGGAGAAGTTGTTGGTCATACACCTCATGTGATGGTGACAGAGAGGACAACAATGCTTTGTGTTGAGTAACGTCGAGCTTCAGTGTTGTAAGAAATGAGCTCATCCACACCAACATCGAGTGCTCCATTGTGCACGTGACGAGGCTGAGGAGTATCAGGAGTGAGTTGCTCACTGAATGCCTGACCCCTGACCCCTCCGGTAGCCTTAGTGTTTATACAGCTGGTCCAGCAATGGTGACTCTGAGGATGTTAGTAATGTCACTGATTATCACTGGGAGCTCAGAGGTTAGAGGTGATCTCTTGTTGGAGGCAATCACATTTAACCCCATTACTGCCAGCTGGGTGAGAGTGGACTTCGGGGGTTTCTGATGTAAACAGTTCTCTGCATTGTTGGGTTGATGCCAGCATTGAAGGAGTCTCTGACTAAAGACCTGGTGCTAACGTGACGGCCTCTCATTTTCCATTCATTGCCCTTGAGATGGTGAGCTACTGCCTGAAGTGCCTGTAGTCGTTCTGTTAAAGGTGCACATGCAGTGCTGTAGGAGAGGATTGGAGACATGTCCCGGTCAGGATAGTCGGTGACTTTGAGTCATATAGCACAAAATCAGACCCTTCAGCCCATTGAGTTGATACTAACTGTAAACCTCCCATTTACACTAGTAAAAACGTCATCTCAGTTTTTATTCTCCACATCGTCTACAACCCTGCCCAGTTTCTACCCCTCATCTGCACCCTAGAGGCATCTTATTGCATCCATTTAGTTCACCAACCTGCTCGTTTTTTGGGATGTGGGGGTGGTGGGGGGGGGGGGGGAACCAATCTGGAGGTTGCAGGGAGAACATCCAAACTCTACACAGTTAGCACCAAGACTGAGCCGAGGCCTCTGGTGCTGTGTGGGGAATTTTGAGCTGCTGACCTTGTCATAACCTGCAGGATCTTGCTTCGGTAGATCTTATGCCTGCAGTGGCACCTAAGGGTCTCTACCTCGGTGAAGGAAGAGCGGTGCTGAACTACAAAGGCTACAACTTCCAGGCTACGAAGCCCACTCTTACGTGTGACTGTGTGTACTCTGATTGCCCTAGATCCCAGTGCTCTTCCTGGATCCCATCACAAAACCCACACTCCCACTACAGGGTTTTTATCATCTCCTTTGTTTTCCAGCAGCACCGGTCCTCTGGCTGACGCTGCACACGCGGAAGGTTTGGTCTCATTTTCTTTTTGTTTGTTCTGCTCACTTTGACGGTGTGTTGATATTTTAGGGTGCATCCATTTGAGATTGCCGGTGTGATTGGCAGTAAGAAGGAAAGCTTTCAGCTTCAGGGAGACGCAGGTCATCAGATCAGTGGTGATGTAGCTGCTGTGTCGTCGTGTTGCTGTGATACCGCGGAGCAGGCTTGACTGCTCTGTGGATCCCCCCCCCCATTGTGAGCACCAGACACATTCAGTCGTGAGGAAGGATACTGACAGGGTGGGAGTCGGAGGAGGAAATCAATTGAAATTTATGTGGTGGGTGGTGGTTTCAATTTTCAAGTCTAGTTGTTGTGTGTACATCGAAACGAGTGAAATGTACAGTTTGTGTTACAACAGCACACCCGGAGAAGGGCATTCTCATTTAACCTTGGAAGAGAGATCAAAACCAAAGGTCAAAGATTTTAAGTAAGAATCATAGGGGAGATGTGAAGAGCTCATTTCACTCAGAAGGTGCTGGATATCTGCAGTTTGTTACCTGAGATCAGAGTCCTTCATTGTATTTCTACAGTACTTGAATAGGTCATGACCTGAAGAGCAAAGCCTGTTGCTGGAATGAGGGATGAAGCAGGGGCCCCAACGAGATGGACTGAACAGTTCACGTTCTGCCAGAGCAACTCGACTGTTCTCTGCTGAGTTCTGTCAGTCCCTGTCCTGCAAGGTTTCCGGCGTTGGCATTGGTGTTTGTCTCGGGTTTTACATGAAGGAACAGATTTTACTTCCAGGAAACTCTGCGCTTCTGTCAGTAGCCCGGAGCATTTATGTGACCACAACCTTGTTGACCCCAGCTCGGCACAATGCCAGAAAAGGCAGGTGTCTGGAAATACTCGAGCATTACGATGCTGGTGGTAAAACTGAGAGGCTTCGGATCCTGGGTGTGATATCTTTCAGACCCTCGTCGGCTGTGCCCCTTCACCTTTGGTGAGGTGTGTCCCATTTCTGGACTTGGCTGGTTCCTCAAGATTCAGTCGTTGCTGCCTTGGCAGGGAATGTTGGTTTCTCTAGGATTCTGGACAGGAGAGGGGGTAAAAAAGAATATCTAACACATCCCCCCATTGCTGGATGTCCAGTGCAAAAAAAATAAACTAAAAGAACCTGGTGGGTTGAGCAGTATCCGTGAAATCAGAGGGATAGTCAAGTTTGGGTTAAGACTCTGCTTTAGCATTACAGGCGCATAGTCTCAGCCTGATATATTAGTTATACCTTTGTCTCTTTAGGTGCTACCTAACTTTTGGCTTTAGATTTTAATGTCTGCAGTCTGAGTGGATCCCTGTGAGGGAGAATAGTGCACAGTAGGGACCGTAGGCTGCACATATTATAAAACCCATTTCTGGGATAACCTTGTTTTTGAAATCTTGATGGGTCAGTATTGGCCAGGATATTGTAGGAAATTATGACGGGTATAGGTAGAGTGAATGCAAGCCAGGCTTTTTCCACTGAGGCTAGGGGAGGAAAAAAAACAGAGGACATGGGTTAAGGGTGAAGAGGGAAAAGTTTAAAGGGAACATTAGCGGGTCTTCTTCACACAGAGAGTGATGGGAGTGTGGAATGAGCTGCCAGATGAAGTGGTAAATGTGGGCTCACTTTTGACATTTAAGAAAATCTTGGACAGGTACATGGATGAGAGGTGTATGGAGGGATATGGTCCAGGTCAGTGGGACTAGGCAGAAAAATGGTTCGGCACAGCCAAGAAGGGCCAAAGGGCCTGTTTCTGTGCTATAATGTTCTGTGGTTCTATAAAAGTCTTCCCACCATCTCGGAGGTACTGGCCAGGAGTGTGACACTTGCTCGGATGATTGCCGTTCCACCAACTCCCAAGAAGCTCAGCGCCATCCAGCCAGCTTGGTCAGCAACACTTGCTCCCTCCAACTAGTGCCTGCAGCGTGTACCAGTGCAGTTACTCTCCCACACGGCACCAACAGCAGTTCCCAAAGCTGCAACCTCTAGCACCAGGAAAAATAAGGACAGCAGGCTTATGGGAACACCGCTGCCTGCAGGCTCCCCCCAGCGATGCACATCATTCTGATTTGGACATTGTCATCATTGTCCCTTATCAACAGTGGGTCGAGACCCTGGGACTCCTGCCCGCACCTTCCGCAGAAGGACCACAGCAAATCAAAGTGATCACATCCACTTCAAGAGCCCATTCCCCTTTCCTCACAAGTATTCCACCTTAGGCCCAGCTGCAATAGCTTCTGCAGTCTAACATCCCACTGGCACTTGGTGCCACAACTTTAGCATTGAATATTAGCCTCTGATAATGAGTGCTTGATTAGTGGGAAGGAAATTCTGTCAGAAGAAGCAGTGTATTGTCTATTGATTCACACTTTATCACACGCTGATGTTGTGTAGGGCATGCTGTGGGCGTATGGGCTGCTGAGGTGAGGGCAGGGTTTCTGCTGTTACCTTTCACTACTGCCCGGCCAGAGTCTGGTAAACCTTCGTCTGCTGACACAGAACAGCCCCGACCCATGCTGAACTGGGGCAGTCTAGTGGGTGCATTGGCATTTTGTGCCTTCGCTTGATGTGCCACGTGCATTGGTTTGCGCAGGTGGCTGAAGTGTCGCCGCAAGATTTGTCATCATGTTTGGGGATGTGTCGGCAGTCATTTTTGTGTAGTATAGTGATGGGTAATAAATCCCTGTGCTTGGGGATATCGGGATCATAAATATCCCCAAAGAATATTTACAAACCCAGATTTTTATTGTAATCCAGTAAATTCAGTTTTTTTTTATAACGTATAAATTAAACCAGAAACACTCAACTAGTCATTTATCAACTGCGGATGGTGTAACAGTGTTAATATTTCATCAGCCTGGGATGCTAATTATTTCCAGCATTATCTATTTTTTGTCCCCCCAGATGTCCTTTTTTTTTGACTGTCAATTACTTGAATTTAACTAAAGTCATTGTGGTGAGATTTGAACTCATGCTTCTCGTCTGAAAGACTCTGGCTGTTAGTGCGGTATCTAGCCATGATCTTCTTGAGCCTGGTTCTACAAGACGGGAGGAAAATTGAGAGGGGTGGGGGTTTGTGGCAAAGAGGATTGAAAACTAGTTGGAAGTGAGGAAACATTGAGTATCTACTTATTTCCTTGCTTGTGAGATGATTGGTTGAATCAAATTTAAAGTTCTGGGCCGAAATAGGAATTTTGTACTTACTGCTGTTGTGGTGCAGAATTGAAAAGAAAGTTGAGTCTTTGACTGTACCTGTTGTAGAAGTCTTTGGAAATTCAGCTTTTTTCATAGGTGAGATTGATTTTGGGGTTTTGGAGAGTTGTGGGTGATGAGGATTGGCCTAGAGAGTGAAGCTGAGATATCACTCTCCTACCAATCGGTAAATCTTTGGGAGAAAACTGGGGCACCTGGAGGTCACAGGGAGAATGTACAAACCCCTTACAAGCAGCGGGAGGGGGGATTGAGGAGGGGGAATTGAACCCAGTTTACCTATGCTGTAAAATGTTCTGCTAATCACTACACTACCATACCATGTGCTTTATTATCAAAGTATGTACAGAACATGATATGCAACCCTGAGATCCATTTTCTTGTGGGCATACTTAATAAATCCATAATAGAATAATAGTCACAATAGAATATGGTGTTACTTCATTAGGAGTTGGAGGGTGGTGGGAAAGGGTGCAGAGATTCCTCCTGAACTGCCTTACTGGAGAAAGCTAGAAGTGTTGATTCACTCTTTGAGGGAGCAAATAATTTAAGTAAAGATAGATTCATGTGTTGGAAGTGAGTGTGATTTATTTCAGTGGTTGCAGGAAACCTACTGTCTAACTGTGGCTGAGTTGTAGCCGTTTAATAACAGTTTGTAAATAGCGGTGTTGAATACTCCTCACCAGTGCCACAGTTTAGCCTCGGGCTCTTTTTGCTCTGTCGGAATGTTTTGTTAGCCTTGGTATTCTGGAGCAGCTAGAGTTATTCTCTTAAAACAAACTTCTTAGTTTGATTGATTCTCAGAGAAGAGACAAACACAACCGTGACCAGATGTTCTCCCAGCAGCGACCTGGATTTTAAAATGGTAGCTATGTAGTTGATTTAATGCCCGGGGAGGGGGGAGAAACTACCTTTGTTCTGTTTAAATCTTTGATTTGGGCTAGAACTGCTCAAGTCACCATCTTCCTGTGAGAAGAGTTAAGCTGGCTGGATCACTGATCCTGGTGTCCTTCATAAATCCAGAATAAATCCAGACTCTGGCAGATTAAGGAAGCTGATTTATTCCCCCCCCCCCCCCCACTATAATAGTTTTAATGTTTCTGAGTGCAGAACTGTTTGTAACTGTTAAAGTTAGGGTTAGTTTTCGCTTGAGATTTTGCCTGGGTTTAAGAGTGCAGGAACCCGCTGAGGTCAACCCAGCGGAGAGCTAGCTTAGCAAAATAATAATGGGGAAGGTGGGGGGGGGGAGAATCATTGGGATGGGGGGGGGTTCTGGTCCAGCACAACCAGCACTGTTGTGGGACAGTTTGCCCTAGCTTGTGTAGTGGATTTGACACATACTGTTAGTGAATGAACTGGAACGATGCTGGTGCTTAGTCAAGTATAGTATGGGGTTGGTGGGAGAGTTGCCTTGATTCCTTCCCCAAGACTTTTTGTCCTGCTGAACCTTGTTTTTGAGGAGTTGAAGTTGCTTTGCTTACACAAAAGGGACCGAATAAACATGCTGAAGAATATTCTAACCAACTTCAAGTGACATCTTTCCCTGGAAATGAAGGTGGAGTGGGATATTAAGATGGTAGTGGCATCATTGGCACGTCTCAGTTCTCCCTCCCTCCAATAAACATCAGAAGTAGAGATGTAGTTTGGGTGGGGGGGCAAAATTGAAAGGTTATCAGGCAGGTGGGAATGCGGTTCAGTTAGGTCTGTCATTATTTTGGCGAAGCGGGTTTGAAAGGCGGAGTAGCCAGTGCTGCTTCTGGCTGGTGTGTATGAGTGATGAGTGCTGAGTTTATGCATATCTTCAGAAAAACCAGAAGCACTCAAATGTAGTCAACAGCAGGTCAGGCAGCATCTGTGGCAAGAGGAAAACAGGGTTAAGGTTTCCGGACATTGAACAGGGAAAATGAGAAGTGAAGTATGTTTTAAATTGCAGAGGGTGAGAGGGAGAGTAGGGGGCATGTCTACAATTGGGTGGAGACCACGACTATTTGGAGAGCGTAACTGGTTTTAATGTGGACTGATTATTGTTAAATGAGTCTTGTTTGTGCCCGTGACAATGTGGCAGATCTGCCAAGCGACCCCTGAAAAACAATCCTGAAATTCAACATTTCAACTATCACTGGAGATCTTAAACAAGGCGAGCTTTTGGTTTATTTTTAATTAGTCTCATTTTCCTTTCACTCCCTTTGCTTTGCTTTCTGTGCCGGAATCAGCAGGGAATTGAAATTTCACTTATTTCCTGATTACGACCTGCGCATTTCCATCATCCACTGAGTTAAGGAGTTATGTAATCGTTTGGCATCCCGTACACCGTGTAGATACCAGGCTGTTGAGAATATGAATTACAGCAGGTCCCCTGTGCTCTGGAGGAAGTCTGCAAGCAGCTTTGCAAACAGAGGCTGACTAAAGATTCCTGGCTATAAATCACGCATTTATTGCAGATCCGCTCGTGTTCCGTGGCTAATGAGCAGGTACGGCAAAACGACCGCCCTTGCGTCGGGAGACCTTGAGGAGAGTGATTTTCAGTCTTCAAATCAGAACAAGGAGGCCTTGTTTTGAGTCGCCGCAGGGGCTGAATAAGTGGTGGCTCGACAGCTGACCAAGACTGGAATGGTGGCACGTGCCTGTGGCTGCTGTCAGCTTCTCTGTGGTGGAGTATTTGCTAGGGCCTTGGAGATCAAGCCATGGTGTCCGGGAAGAGGATCACTAGGCCTTGTTTTTGGGGTTGCCCTCCTCGAGCTATTGCCTGACCCTCCGCCACACCCCCCCCCCCCCCCCATTAATTGTGCTGACGAAGACACATTGAAGGGGGATGTTACTGAAAGTGACCCAAGGATTCTGAGACAGTGACCAAGTGAGGGGAGAGCTCCCAGCGCCCCATCCAGTGTGTCAGGCTGACTCCAGAAGGCCTGGAACCGACTCACCTTGTTTGTTTCTGTTGAGTCATACGCCCTGGCCTCATGTCACCTTCCAGCCATTTTTCACAGAGGAGGAATTTGTGTGGAGATCAGAAAGGAAACCTCCCACGCATGCTCTTCTGATGTCCTGCAGTTGAATCACTTTGCCTGCTGTCCAGCCCACCGTCTCTGCCCATCTGCCGACCGTTCCTGGCGTGTTGACGTGCCTGTGTTCTACTGCTTTGCAGTACTGTTTCCTCCCAGTCACCTCGCTGAAGGCGGCTGTGTGAGTATTGCTAGTTGGGATAAGCGTCCAACCCTAACTTGACCCCTCCACCCCAGGTGAGCCATGTCTTGAAAAAAGGATTTGGCATTTCTTCTTGGGAGCTTTCATTGGAAGGTGATTTACACCCCCCTCCCACCCCATCCCGCTGTCCCAGACCGGAATTCCTGGAGCCAGAGTTGAGTGAGTTGATTGATGAATTTCTGAAGAGTGAGAGGGGCAGAACTCCATGCCAGTGACTGATCCACTAAGATTGAAACTCACTCAGTTGCATGCTCTGGTAAGGGATGGAGGTAGACGTTTTGGTTGGAAGCCTAATTCCTTGGAGGGATGAGTTATTCCACAGTGGCAAATATTCCGGTGAGGAAATCTAGGGGTGCAATTGTGTCACGCAGGGAGTTTCGGTTAAGTGAGGCGCTGGGTACCCTTGACCCATTTCCCTGTGCAGCTTCTCAGATCAGAGTAACGCCGGATCGGTTTGGGGTGCAGTGTTGGTGCTGGGGCCGGAGGAAGGCTGCAGATAAAATTGCTCATGTTGTTTACTGATGCTGCCATTAATGAAACAGTTCTGTGTCTTCACATGGCGGGGTCATTGGAGGCCTGAAATGCTGGGAACCTCAAAGACAAAGAGCGTTTCCAAATGTGGCAACCCAGCTTCCTCACTAACGTCTTCCAAACTACTTGGTAGCTGAGACAAACTCCCTCCCAAACCAAGTAACTGGCACAGGCAGCTCGTGGAGTTTTGCTCAAATAACAACTGTGAACAAGCCACCTTTTCATGGCACTATTTCCAGCGTGTAATCATCTGACTGATAAAAATGGACAGGAAGGCCAGTCCTTTGGGCTGAGCGTGACGTTCCAAGCCACATTTGACTCCTTTAAGGATCTGCCTCCCTGGGTGGCCAGTCAGCAGAAGGAGCCACAAAAACAGAAGGATACGGGCATGTGTAGAAGAGATTAGTTGGCCATTTGTTTACTACTTTTATTGGTTGGGCACAACATTGTGGGCCTTTTCCATTGCTGTACTGTTCTATGCTTGGCCCATTGAGTCCAGTTCACTCAAATCCCATTTCACTCAGCTCTCAATTTCTTCAATGGCCCACTGATCCTTGCACTCACCTACTCCCTGGGGGGTGTAGCAGCAACCAATTTGCCTACAACTGCATTCTGAATTATATTTTATTAACTTATCCTTGCTAGTATTATGGTTCATGTGCTGTGTGTGATGTATGTTTTGTGGACGCACTGTTGTCTGGAGGAACATAGTTTCGTTTGATTGTTTAAATATGTATACAATCAGATGACAATAAACTTGAACTTGAGCTTGATGGTGTTAAGATGGGCAAGGAAGTCAGTGAACCCGAGGGAAACCTGCACAGTCACCGGGAGAACGTTTAATCTATCTACAGGTGGTGCCTCAGCGGTCAGGACAGGACTGAATCTGGGTTGCTGGAGCTGAAAGGTGCCACTTTACCCGTGTGCACTGTGCTGTCCCAAAGCCCATGGATGCTTCACAGAGGAACGGTATCAGAGCTGAGGTTGATCCAAATGTCCGTGGCCCAAGTAACCGGAAACCGGGTCTCCCCGCCCAACGAGTTGCACTGTCCAGCAACCAACCTGTTTAACACTAACCTAATCACGGGACTGTTTACGATGATGTATTAACCTTGTAACCAGAACGGCTTTGGACTCTGGGAGGAAACCCACGCGGTTACAGGGAGAACATACAAACTCCATTCAGCTGGAGCCAGAATTGAAGTCCAAACTCTGGAACGCCCTGAGCTGTAATAACGTAGCGTTACTGCTATGCTTCTGTATAATGGAAATTGTACAGGCACTCGATGTTGCTCTCACTGCTGTTGCACAGTCCTAGATTACTGGGCAAGGTTACTCTTGACACATCACATACAAAACACTGGAGGAACTCAGCCAGGCAGCATCTATGGAAAAGAGGACACTTGATGTTTCGAGCTGAGACCCTTCATAAGTCCTGCCGAAGGGTCTCGGCCCGAAACGGTGACCGTGCTCCTTTCAATAGATGCTGTCTGGCCAGCTGTGTTCCTCCAGCATTTTATGTGTGTTGCCTGGATTTCCAGCATCTGCAGGTTTTTCTCTTGCTTGTCTTTACAGAAATACGTTTTAAAAATTAAATTAAAGAGAGGAAAAAGTATATAGTGAGATAGTGTACATGAGTTCATTGTCGTTCAGGAATCTGATGGTGGAGGTGAAGAAAATGTTCCTGAAACACCTGTATCTCCCTCTTGATGGTGGCAATGAAAAGAGGGCATGCCCTGGATGCTAGGGGTCTTTAAAGACAGATGCTGCCTTTTTGAGGCATCTCGATGCTGGAGGGGAGCACTAGCTACACCTACACTGCCCAATTCTGCTCTGTCTCCCCTATGGCACAGGAGGGGGCCGTTCAGCCCATTGAGTTGAGACTGGCTCCCATCTTGTGACTGTGACCCGTGCTCCCTCAAGAGGCTATTTGGTTGGAAAGACCATTTGGATTGTAAGATGTGAAGAAGAATGGGAAACCAAAGACACTTCCTTGGGGCAGCTGAGAAAGAATTTAAATTAAAGTGCCTGATTTAACCAAGTGCAGGTTTAACTGTGGTTGTAACCAATTAGCCAAGATCTCCCTCTCTTTCCTGAAGTCCCTGTTCTGTGAGCTGCACCAAGCTAAAACATTTCCCGGTGTGACATCCCCTCTTATGTTGTGCTGGGAAATTTTTAACCTGTCCCTGGAAAGGTTCTCCTGTTCAGTTGCTCTCGTTTTCAGCTGAGCTAAAGTTCCCCATCTTTGCATCCCACTCTCCCACAGGATGCTACTCACTTCTGTGACATCAGCTGCCCTCTGCCATCAGCAGTGATGCGTGGACCCAAACTCTCAGAATGCTGGAGGAACTCAGCAAGTCAGGCAGCATCTGGGGAGGAGAATGCAGTCGACATTTCAGGCTGAGATACTTCACTAGGTCTCATCCCGAATCGTTGACTACTTATTCCCCTTCATAGATGTTGCCTGACTTGCAGAGTTGATCCAGCATTTTTTGTGTGTGTGTGTGTGTGTTATTCAGAATTCCCAGCATCTGCAGAATCTCTGTGTTTATGATGAGTGGACCCTCCGTGCTTTTGTTGCCAATTCTGCCTGACTCCCTTGAATTATCAATGTGGGGGGCCACAAGCCAGGAATATGGCCACTCTAGTGAGGACCCATTGGCAGATTGAGTGGGGCACTGGAAAAGTCATCTGAGAAAAGATTCATTTGTAACTAAATCTGTATTTGGCTGGCAATGATCAAACAAGGCCACTATTTAATGTCCACACCCCAATCACCCCTTGAGAAGGTGAGGGCGAGTCACCTTAATGAATCCTTAATGGTGAAGATGTTCTCGCAGTGCTGGTAGGAAGGGAGTTTCAGGATGCAGACTTTGGGGGTGTTGCTGAGGATATGATTGGTGATTGACACAGACTTGATGGGCTGAAGGACCTTCTTCCGTACTGTGTGTATCCACAAAGCTATAACTCTGGGCATCGTTGGCAAGGCCAGCATTTATTGTCTATCCCAAACTGCCCGTTGTGAAGGTGGGAGTGAGGTGCCTTCTGGAACCGGTGCAGTCCTTGGTGAAGCAGCTCTCAAAGTGTTGCTGGGGAGGGAAGTCCAGGAATCCAATGAGGAAGGAGTTTGGTACATTTCCAAGTCGGTGTGCTGCAAGACCTGGAGATGGGGATGTCCCCACAAGTCTGAGGCTGTTGTCACCCTTGGGTAGAGTCTGAGGGTTTGGGAGGTTGTTGACCACAATAGGGTTTGTGGCACAGTGTCTTGTGGGCAGAATTGTACTTTGAGCAACAGGATAGTGGGTTCAAATTTCAGTCCATTCCTTTGCCCCTCTTGTCTGGTCAAAGCTTTGGGTGATTGAATGACTTGTGAAGTGGGAATGTATGGAGTGTAGCCCCCTCCATACCTTGTTCAAGGTCAAGTGTTGGAGGACTCCACTTGTTTCTGTTGTTCGACACTACTCTCCATTCCAGTGCAACAGAGCTCCAATTTGAAACTAATCCAGATCGATTTCCAATTTCCTGTGTAAACAGTGCTGTGGGTTCCAGCAGGACGTCTGCAGAAGAAGGAGGTATCCTTATATAACCACAGTTTATCTTTTAATCTGTCAGACAAGAGAAGTTCGTGTTTAACTGTTTGCTGTTCTTGGCGCCAGTCTGAGGAAGTAGGAGAGCTATTAATAGAATGATTTTTTTGTGGGGGGGGGAATGCTTGAAAGAGAAGTTTGGAGAGAAGATGGGATCCTTCACGTGTCTACCATATGCCAGAAATCTTCAGCTCATCTGAGTATCTTCACACTGGTGGTTTCCCAACCCCCTGCATGCCTGCTTCGACCATCATTTGCACCGATTCAGCACTAATTCTATTTTATACTCTCGTCGTCTCTCCCAGATTCTACCACTTGCTTATCCTGGGGGGCAAGATAAACAACCAGCCCGCAGTACTTTGTGATGTGGGGGTAAACCGGAGCACCCGGAGAAAACTCGCGTGTTCCTGAGGAGAGAGCGCAAACTCCACCTAGATTGCTGTAGAGGTGGGGATTGAACCTGGCTCTGTGGAGCTATGAGGTCGGGACGTTTCCAGCTCTCTGCCAGTTGGGATGTTTCCAACTCAACCCTCACCCCTGATAGCAAGTCTTGCCCTTCATTGCCCCCGCCTGTCCAGGAGGGGTTCGGACCAGCAGAGGCAGGGGTCAGCCAGCCTCTTGAAACTTGGCACCTATTTGATTTCCATGCACTCACCCCTTCCACCCAGCGAAGGCTGGAGATGTTACCGATGGCTTCATTGCCTCCACCTTCCACACCATTCTCAGTCCTACCCTCCCAACTTCCACCCATTCTCAGTCCTACCCTCCCAACTTCCACCCATTCTCAGTCCTACCCTCCCAACTTCCACACCATTCTCAGTCCTACCCTCCCAACTTCCACCCATTCTCAGTCCTACCCTCCCAACTTCCACCCATTCTCAGTCCTACCCTCCCAACTTCCACCCATTCTCTTGAAGGCGCCATCCCATTTCCTCAGAGACAGAGAGGTTGCTGTGGGTGGTGTTAACACTGGTGGCTGTCTGGACTGGGGGTAGGTGTGGTCAACAGTCTGATGGTAAAGTGTAGAAGCCACCTCCACCTCCAGAGCTGAGGGCTGAGCCAATACCTCCTACAGACGCGCGCGTACGTACACGTTGGGTTCCTGACCCAATCCTGGCAGTGGAACATCCAGTGATTGCCGGGTTAAGGGAGTGTGGGGTTGGGGCTAGATGGAACGAGGGGTGAGGATGGTGTATGCTGGGCTAGTGCCAACTTAGGTGGAAGCTGGGGAAAGAACGATTTAATCTGCTTCCGACACGGCTGTTCTCAAGAGGCCAAGCAATACTCACTAGATTATTCAATATCCAGTGTCCCCAGCCAAGAGCAGGCTTTCTGTGTAGCTCATTCTGAGTCAGGGGAGGGCTGTAATAATTACGTGGCTTCTCTCACTGCCAAGAGGATCTTCACAGACTGGGTGGGCATGAGTCTGCCAATAACAGTTGTGCACAGAAAATTTATACTTCAGGGTGGAAAGTGCTTCTGAGCTCTCCCAACCTCTGTTTATTCTGTGGAGTTAGACTGACTTAAAGCAGCAATCTGCACAACAGCCGCTTGTAAAATCAGCCAGCCTCTGTTCCCTGCTCTTCCCCGAGTTTCCAGAGACAAGCGAGTTCAGATGCGTCCGTTGCTGCACTTCCCCAGCCTCTGGCAGCCCATCAGCAAGGTGCGGATTTAGCATCTGCAGGCCAGCACGGCGCCTGAGACACCCGTGCTGCTGGAACGTTACTGCTCACTTCATCCCTACACTCGTCCCCCGTCCCCCACCACCGCCAGAATGGAGGGGGCTTCCTGTGGATCCGCTGCAAAGCTCATAGCCCGTTCCCGAGCCTCCTGACATGCTGAAATTTTCCGAATTTCTGACTGCCTGGCTGACGCCAAGTGGAAGGTGACTTCGCAGCAGCCAGCTAGCAGAAATGTGAGCTCGAATTACTAGGCACTCAGGTCATCAGCGCATCGCGACTGCGGGAAGAAAATTAACTAAAGTAGGCGCGGTTTGCATTTGATAGAATTTTTCCTGCTTCTGGCACCTGGTAAAGAAAGTATTGAACAATACGTCTGGGCTCCTGTTATTCTTGAAAGTACATCTTGTGGATCAGTTGTATGCACGTGAGTGTCCCTGGCCTTCGGAAACAGCTGAGAGCACGTGGAGGGAAGTTGTGTCAAACCTTTGTCAGACCACGTCTGTGGTTACCACACTACATGCTTCCATAATGTGAGTTGGTTACAAAGTATTTGATGGGTTAAGGAACGTTATTTGCTTTATGCAGGCTGTACTGGTTATAGCACCATCGGGGAAGCCTGTTCAGACCTGTTCTTTGAAGGTATTTCAGCCCGTTCTGCTGCACCACAACTTTCTATAATGTGAGGTTTTAGAATCAGGTTTATCATCACTAACGTGTTGGGAAATTGGTTGATTTGTGACTGTACTGCAGTGCAATACGTTAAAAAAGTTCTGTAAATTATAATGACACAGAAAATAAATAGTGCAAAAAAGGAATAGTGAGGTAGTGATCATTGTCTGTTCAGAAATCTGATGGTAGAGGGGAAGAAGCTGTTCCTAAAATCTTCAGGCTCCTGGACCTCATCCCTGATGGTACTAATGAGAAGAAGGGATCTATCGAATGGTAAGGGTCCGTAATAGTGGATGCTGCCTCCTTGAGGTGCCTCATCAAAAGTTTCTTCGGGATGTAACTCTCGTTTAGAGCAGAACTATCTGTATTCCTCAAGTGCAGTCACTGCATTTCAGGAAGGATGAGAAGCTCCCAGAAGATGTGGAGGTGACTTGCCAACAAGGTTGATAGGTTTCATCTCCAAGCCCGGGTTGTCGGGTTTTAGACTGAGGGGGTTAACACAGCATTGTGGCACATTGGTGTGGATTGGTTCGTTTTACACATAGTGGAGCATGGTCTTCTCGAGGACTTCTGTTCTTGAAGAAGGCTGATTGAAAACTGAAAATGCTGGAAACCCCCGGCAGGTCAGGCAGCCACTATGACAAGGAACCAGGTTTACATTTCGGGTTGAAGACTGTTCCTGAGGGTGTCCAAGAAGGGATGTAACAGGGCAAGTCAGATTCTGATGGAGTTGATCGAGGGAAGTTGTTCTCCTTGACGATGGCTTGAGTCAACGGGTACAGAATGAAGATGGCGCAATAAACGGATGTGAAGCAGATGCGTTTTACACGGGGGTGGGTGAAGATCTGTGCTCAACATGGGGTTGGGTGGGGCCTGGAGGGTGAATAACTATCGGTTGTAAGGAAGGAACAGAGAAATGGGATTGTGGGATCCCTCTACTGTGGTTAACATGGTGCACAATGCTGTGGTGGTTGTCTATTTCATCAAGCTATTGAGGCATATACGGTGATGGTAATATTTTTACTCATTCTTGTGTATGGGCAACCCTGGCAATGCCAGCGTTTTAAGACCATAAAAACCATAAGACATTGGAGCAGAATTGGGCTATTCTGCCCATCAAGTCTACACTGCCATTCCTACTCTGCTGATTAATTATTCTTCTCAACCACGTTCTTCTGCCCCGTAAGCTTTGATACTTGATCGATCAAGAACCTATTGGCCTTCCATTTAAATGTACCCAATGATTTGGCCTTCACAGCTGTCTGTGATGAATTCTACAGATTCACCATCCCCCGGCTAAAGAAATTCTTCCTCGTCCCTGTTCAGAATCAGAATCAGGTTTATCATCACTGGCATGTAAACTTATCAGCAGTTCAATGCAATACATAATTGAGCAGAGAAAAAAATAATAAATGAAATAAAAATAATAAGATATAAACAAGTAATTCAATTATGTATGTTAAATAGATTTTTAAAATAGTGCAGAAACAGAAATACTGTATTTTTTAATAGCCGAAAGCTTCAATGTCCATTTAGGAATCAGATGGCAGAGGGGAAAAAGCTGTTCCTGAATCAGAGTATGTGCCTTCAGCTTCTGTACCTCCGACCTGATGTCCTGGTTGCTGGAGGTCCTTAATAATGGACACTGCCTTTCTGAGACACCACTCCCTAAAGATGTCCTGGGTACTTTGTAGGCTAGTACCCAAGATGGAGCCAACTAAATTTACAACCCTCTGCAGCTTCTTTCGGTCCTGTGCAGTAGCCCCTCCCCCCCCATACCAGACAGTGATGCAGCCTGTCAAAATGCTCTCTACGGTACAACTATAGAAGTTTTTTGAGTTTATTTGTTGACATGCCAAATCTCTTCAAAATTCTAATAAGGTATAGATGCTCTCTTGCCTTCTTTATAACATCATCAATATGTTGGGACCAAATTAGAGTGCCAGGCTGTTGCTGCGACACCACTCCACTAGTTGGCATACCTCATTCCTGTACGCCCTCTCATCACCACCTGAGATTCTACCAACAATGGCTGTATCGTCAACAAATTTATAGATGGTGTTTAAGGTATGCCTAACCACGCAGTCTTCTGTATATGTAGAGTAGAGCAGTGGGCTAAGCATGTACCCGCGCTGGTGTTGATCGTCAGCGAAGTGGATATGTTATCACCAATCCGCACAGATTGTGGTCTTCCGGTTAGGAAGACGAGGATCCAATTGCAGAGGGAGGTACAGAGGCCCAGGTTCTGCAACTTCTCAGTCAGGATTGTGGGAATGATGGTATTAACTGCTGAGCTATAATCAACGAACAGCATCCTGACATAGGTGTTTGTGTTGTCCAAGTGGTCTAAAGCCATGTGGAGAGCCATTGAGATTGCATCTGCCATTGACCTATTGTGACGATAGGCAAATTGCAATGGGTCCAGGTCTTTGCTGAGGCGGGAGTCCAGTCTAGTCATGATCAACCTCTCAAAGCATTTCATCACTGTCAATGTGAGTGCTACCGGGTGATAGTCATTAAGGCAGCCCACATTATTCTTCTTAGGCAATAATATAATTGTTGCCTTTTTGAACTTTTGCCCGGAGCATTGAGAGGCTGAAAATGTCCTTGAATACTCCCGCTAGTTGGTTGGCACAGGTTCAAAGAGACATTCCTCTATTCTGAGACCATGTCCTCTGTTTCTAGAGTCCACCACTATAGGAAGCGTCCTCTCCACGTTCACTTTATTCTTTAGGCCTTTCAGTATTTGATAGTATCAATGAGTATCCCTCCCCCCCAACTCCAATGGGTAAAGTCGCAGAACCATAAACCGCTCATACAGAAACTTCTTTATTCCTGGAATCATTCTCGTGATCTTCTCCAATGCCAGCACGACTTTTCATGGTTAAGGGTCCCAAAACTGCTCTCAGTACTCACAAGTGTTCATTGCCTTCTCTCGTTGCTCTTGACAATGCAGTAGTGAGCCACCATCTTTCATTGTTTTCATTGTGAGCTGATTAGAAAATGAACAACCCTTGGCAGTGGCAGTGAGATGTAGACAGTATTGGACTAGGGGTGATCATTGGCAAGTCTCACCCATGTCTCCAAAGAGGGATCTTGAACACAAATGGTAGTGAATTGAGGAACAGTCCTTTGAGTGGATTAGTTTGCCATTGATGACTGGGAGTACATGGAGAGTTAACCACAATTATTTGTGCTACTGGGGTGTATTTGTACATTGCACTACTATTTTATTCTCCAAGTGGCTGCTGTTTGCTAGCATGAATCCTTCACTTAAATTATGAAATGTTATATCTATTTTATCATACCTTTGCCTATTGTTGAATTAACACTGTAGGTTAAAGAACGGCATGTTTCCAGCGATTGCAGTCCAATTCGGACCGCGGCTGCTGTCAGTGTGGAGTTTGCAGGCTCTCCTCATTACTGCATGTCTCCCATTTCTTCCCACAACTCAAAAGCCACGCAGGTTGGTAGGTGAATTGTCCACAGTAAAGCGTCTCTGGTGTGTAGGTGAGTGATCAAGTCTGGGCAGAGTTGATGGGAGTGTGGGGAGGATAAAACGGGCCAGTGTACAAGAGAGAGCTCCATCTGAATTGGTCTCAGTACTCTACCTGTTAACTAAAGGTTAGCAATGGGTGCACAGCAAGCACAAGGAATAGGATATATATAGAAAGTCCAACATAGAATGCCGGCTTTTATTGGAAGCCGGCAGTGTAAAGATGAATCTCTACAGCTACACAAGACTTTGAGACCATCGGAAGGTGGGCTTTAATAGAATGCCTTGCCTGTCATCTTGTGAAAGGTTTAGCCTAAACTCCTTAGAGTTTGGGAATCCAGAGTCATGACGTAAAAGGAATGTCTTAAGCCCTGCAGAGGTTTGGCAGAGTGGTGGGAGTGAAGGGTTCCTTGCTCATGGAGTAGAGTCTGAGTTGGAAGAACCTCTCTCACAGGAACGTAATGCCTTCAAGGTCTTCATCCTAAAGAGGTATGGAGACCGAGTCTTTATATTTATTACCCAAGGCTGGCTATTATTTAGTTGCCAGGTAGTGAAGGGTGATGGAAACTAGGCAGGAAGATAAGTATGAACCTGATATTCTGCAAAGTTGCAGGGTTAGAAACAACACCCTATGGTGAATGAATAAAGTCTTCTCAGGCTTCCAGCTGGGTACAGTTATCAGTTATAACCGACGTTTCAATGACAAGTTCTTCCATCTTCATCAGGGGTGATGCCTGGGTATTTACAGCCCTGTAGCCGTCCCTCCTCATTGGTTAGCCGTCATCCAATCAGGTTTCCGCTCTCCCACCATGTTTACAATCAAATTCCAGTTCTTACTTAGAGTGAGACCTTCACCTTTGTTAAAATTCTTTTCCTCTAGTTTTACTTCACTGGCTTCCTTCGGCAGGTGATCCCAAAAGCCATTGGCATGGCACGGTAGTTTCGCATTGTCAGTCCTATGACTGTTGCAAACACAGTGTTCTGCAATCACTAATTTCTCCAGGTAACCTAAACTTGTGCTCCTTGATGTGGTTTTCCTCTGGTGATGAGGAGTTAGATTTGTATTGCACCCATAAGAGTCTAATTAGTTATTTTTCATGTAGTTTAACATTCTCTGTGCTTGCTTTTTTTTGTGTAATCACCTGTTTGTGTGTAATCATTCAGGGAATTTTCAGTAACTGGAGTATAGCTGCTCAGTATTTTTCTGCTATTTTCTCTGCAGCCTGTGTCACACCACTGAACCTGACTGTCTCATAAGCTGCTCTGGCTCTTCAATGTAGTGCCTTTTTATTTGTCTAGCTTGTATAAGGCGACCGCAACAACTTTGTCCGTTGCCTTTTCTTGTCTCTTCTTGCCTTTTTGTTGTTTTGTTCTCGCTTCTCACTATAGTGGAGTGAGTTGGCTATTGTCATTTCCTTGTTTTGAACACATAGTAAAAAGACCGCAACCATACGTTTTGTGCTTCATTCTTGAATTCCAAAGGACTCTCTAGATCAAAACATCTCCAGATCCAACACCCATAATTTGGCAAAGTATTCTGTGGAATGTTGTAGGAGCCTCAACTGTAGAGAGAAAAAAACCACCAGTTCTACTGGGACAGGTGAGCTCAGGTATGGTTGAGTTTTGGAGGGTCCGGTAACAAGAAGAGGAAGAAGAGAGGTCCAGAGAGAAATGGGTAGGTGGTAGCACCATTGAAAAAGCACTCCTTTTAGAGGTGCAGAAGGGCTTGGAGGAGGAGCGAAGATATGCTGGTGTGCTGCAGGGCTAGAGGAAGTTAGATGTGGGCAGAGACAAAGTGAATGAGGCTTGAGTCAAGCTGGAATCCAGACAACAGCATCTTGGCTGAGTTGCAGTCGCTGGAGAGTGGAAAACAAGAGTGCAGCCAAGGAGCGCTGGATTACTCAGGACCTGACTTAGCAGGCACGGATGACAGCACACATTCCTGGCATCTGTCGTATCACGGAGAGTGCTTCAGGACAACAGTCCAACTGTGAAGTATGTGACGTCAGTCGTTTACACTGGTGGGTTTCATTCCTGTAGGAGTTGGAATTGTGGTCAATAGCCTTGGGATGACTGTGTATACACAGAGATGATAAGTTGATCTTGATAGAGAGAGAGAGGGGGAGTGTGTGTGTGTGTGTGTGTGTGTGTGTGTGTGTGCGTGCACTCACTAATCTGCCACTGTGATTTTTACTGAGCCTGTGAGAGGTCCAGACAGTGCTTGTGTCCAGATGTTAGCCCATGGTCTGAGTTCAGATCTCTGGTGAGTACAAGAGCACTGCAAGTGTCTCATCATACAGGAGAACTTCCATGCAGTGCTCCGTGCTGGAAACTTTCTCATTTGAGGCCTTCTTGCTGAGAAAAGTTTATTTTAGTAGTGAGGGATCGAAAAGTATTGGGTGTCATTCACGAATCAGTGAAAGAAAACAACTATTAAGTTACGTGGTGTTCACTTAACAACCCATCTCCCCTACAGGGGTATAGACCACTGACAGCAGCTCATCAGAGCCCTCTGTCCTGGGCCAATACTGATTTCTGTACTGTTGGCCCTTTCATACACAGTCCAGTGAAATCATGGCTGGTCTTTTACCTCTGTGTTGCTTTCTTGTGCTAACCCCATATCTCATAATATATGAACATGCTTTGATATCTGCCTTGAGTATATCTTACTCAATGTCTTGAATAGAAAATTCTGAAGATTCACAGCCCCGTGGGTGAAGAAATTTCTTCTCATCTCCATCCTGAGTGGCCAAGACCGACTGCTGATTCTAGATACCCCAGCCAGAAGAGACTTGAATCTCCTCTGCCAAGTTTCATAAGAAGGTTTTAAGTTTCAGAGAATCATTTTTAAAACTGTTGAGTGTATATGAACATGCTTAACCTCAGACAACAAAGCACCACGTCCTGGGAATCAACCTGAACCTTGGCTGCACTGCTCCCATTATAAGTAGATCATTAGTTAGGGAGACTAGACGTATAGATTTGGAACAATGCATCTCCTGTACTCAAATCCTCTTGCTGCACACATCACCCAAACATTTGCCTTTCCTCTTGCTGAGCCTGCAGGTTAATCCTACTGATGAGCTCGGTCTCCACATCTGGCATCCTATCATTCGATGTGTCCTAAAGGAGCTTTCTAGTTGTTGGAATCTTAACTTCAAATCAGAATCAGAACCAGGTTTATTGCATGAAATGTGTTATTGTGTGGCAGCGGTACATAAAAAATACTATAAATTACAATAAGGAATATATAAATATTGCTGAAAAAGAGCAAAGTTATGAGGTGGTTTTCATGGTTTATGAATTCAGAAATCTGATGGCAGAGCGGAAAAAGCTGTTCCTAAGACATCGAGTGTATGTCTTCAGGCACCTGTACCTCCTCCCTGATGGTGGTAATGAGAAGAGGGCAAGTCCTGGATCGGGGGGGGGGGGGGTGGGGGGGAAGGTCTTTAATGATGGGTGCCACTTTCTGAGGCTAAGACCTATCACAAATCACACTCCTTTTCTGGCACAGGAGTGAGTGTTGGTTCTGAGGTGCCCTTTGTACTAACTGGGAGCATTCTCCTCTTTTTCAGCTGCAACATTCCCACCTAACCCCTTCAGGTGGCCAAGAATGCCAGTGGGACGGGAGCCCAGACGGTGATAGGTCAGGCTGCAGGAGAGCGGAAGCAGTATTGGAATGATCAGCTGCGCTCACTTGGTGTGCTGGGCTGTGCTTGGCCTGGTCTCCCTCTCCGTCGCACGGCCTGCACTCACTCTACCAGGACAAGGTAAGAGCAGCTTTCTCTTCCTGGCGCTGGGTGGGAGGGACACTTCCAGGTACCGGGGATGGGTTCTGATGGTCTTTCCCTTCCTGGCGCTGGGTGGGAGGGACACTTCCAGGTACCGGGGATGGGTTCTGATGGTCTTTCTCTTCCTGGCGCTGGGTGGGAGGGACACTTCCAGGTACCGGGGATGGGTTCTGATGGTCTTTCTCTTCCTGGCGCTGGGTGGGAGGGACACCTCCAGGTACCGGGGATGGGTTCTGATGGTCTTTCTTTGGCTGTGCCTTCAGTGAGGTGAAGCTTGGCTCATAAAGCTTGAAGAATGTGGCTACTGGGGGGTGAGGGTATCTCCTAATCCAGGTCGGGATGTTGCAGACATGGTAGTCCTATTGTTCCACCGGCATGTTCAGTTTGGTAAGACCCTCGTTCAGCTCTTGGGTTAACTCGGAGGCTGGACCCATAACAAGCATTTAAGATGAGACACCATACATATCCCAGTAGAGTACCGTGTGGCATGGGGGCTGCGCTGTGGGTGGAGATGTGCCCTGTTTGTATCAGTGGCAGATATCGTGAAATTTTGTTGTCTTGCAGCAGCAGTACATAGCAATACACAATAATTAAAAAAGCTATAAATTACAATAAAAACGTGTATTAAAAATAAATAATTAAAATAATTTAAATAAGAGAGCAAACAAAATCTTGAGGTCGTGTACAAGGGTTCATTATCACTCAGAAATCTGATGGCGGTGGGGAAGAAGCTGCTCCTGAAACGTTGAGTATGCCTCTTCAGGCTCCTGTGTCTCCTCCTTGATGGTAGCAATGCCCTGGGTGATGAGGGTCCTTAATGATAGATGCTGCCTTTTTAAGGCATCCTTGATGTTTATGGGGTGGGAGCGGTAAGCATCCATAATAGAGCTGCTTGAGTTTACAACTTTCTTGGGCTCTTTTCCAACCTCCACACTACAGGGTGATGCAACCAGTTAGAATGCTGTCCGCATTAAAGCTGTAGAAATTTGCAGGCGTCTTGGTGACATATCCAGTCTCTTCAAAGTCTCAGTGGGTGCATGGGTGCTGTGGAGATTGATCCCTTGTGTCCCAGACAGAACCCCAAGCCAACATCACATGAAACAGTAGGCTCTGAAATCCCAATGCTCTTTGTGGGATCTTGCTCTGCACAGATTAGCAGCTGTGTTTCAGAAGCACTTGATCAGGATATGCTCAGGCTGTGAAAAGTGCTACAGAGAGATAGCTCCTTCGGAACCACAGTGGGCCTCTTCCGCTTCTGATGTCCTTTCCCAGTGCAAGTTGGGCCAGTTGGCATGGCTCCTTCCTGCCCATTTACAAGTAGGACCATTATAGAGAAAGGCTAATGTTCTCGCTCTGCCCAGTTCCCTGTACAGATTCCACTGACTCTGCTGTTGTTGACTTTTCATTTCCAAATGCTAAAAGAGCCTGTCGCCACTAATTCTGAACCTTGCGTCACACACTTGGGGAAAAATATTTATACACAGGTGGAAATAAATGTATCAGAAACATTGAGATCAGATTTGGCTCTTGCAAGTTTCACCACCTGGCTTCACATTTACCATGTTAATGTGCCATGGTGCAGATATGACGTTTTGACACAGGGGGCAATGGTGGTACATTAACACTTATAATAGAAAGCATATTTCTGCTAAAACTATGGACGTAAGACTTTGAAATGGAAAACTTTCTTGAATTAGGGCTCAGAAATCCAGGTCCAGTCACTCTACTCCTGAGTCTCCTTGCTTCCTCTGAAGACTAGATACATTCCCCACTCCCAGTCGTTAGCAGGTCGATGAGCGCACAGTCTTTTCATTTTAACAGCCTTCCCGGTAAATATTATTCTTTTGTCTCACCTAGCTTCATGAAGTTGAGGCCCTGTGTTTTGCAGAGACTGTGGAGCCTTTTAAGGAGCAAGGCGGCTTCTCAGTCATAGAAGTGAGTAGGGCTTATGGTATGCACAGCCTGACAAGTAGGGATTGTAGTCTGACTGAAGTGTACAGTCTGTTACTCTCTGCCAGGCCACGTTTGTTCTATAGTCTGGTGGTCGGTGTCCAGCCTGCCCACAAACTGTATCCCTTTGAAAGTAGCGAAGGCAGAATCAGATTGCATTCCGTATTCGCGTTCCGACCTGTGCCTTCTGCGGTCTGGCAAGACGGGCTACCGTGTGGGCACCACTCCTGACCTGCTGCTTGCCATGGGCCTGGGGCTGGCACAGTTTGTGCTTTAAGTCTGACCTTCCCTCTTGGCATCGATTGCCAGATTTACCGTGCGTTCCTGTGGAATTCCCTTTTCTGTGTTTCAGAGCATCCAGAAGCCTGGGGTGCGACGCTGTCGTGTCTCATGGTGGCCGTGGAGTTTGGCATGCATGGTATCTTTATGACTCACCCAACAGCTTCTTCCCCTCTACCAACACATTTCTGAACAGTCCCTCACAATCCTCTTTTGCTTTATTTTTTATTGTAACCTGCAGTATATTTCTTGTTTTGCCTTGCACTGTACTGCTGCCACAAAGCAACAAATTGCACAGCGGCAATAATAAACTTGATTCTGATTGGTTGACATTCAGTGACCAATGGGAGCATCCCACCATTGTCTGGTTTCTATTAGCCCTCCACCCATCCGTTCTAAGCAGGGAAGAACTGCACATCTGTGAGGTAGCTCACTACAGTGACTGGTTTGGAGCTAATTTTAAAGGCCCAGTGAGCTAGTTATCAGTGATGCATGCACAATGTTATGTGGTGTATCAGCCATGAAGCTCTCACCTCTGAGTCAGAGAGTTGCAGGTTTGAGTCCCACCCCTGAAATCTAAATTTAAAATTCCCTGCTGTCATTGAGGGAGAGGCCGATTGTGTGGCTGAGGAGGAGAGTGGGAGGGCAGGAGAAATGCCCAACCTGGGGTGATCCAATGCTGAGTCCCACTGACGCGCTGGGGCAGTATCTGATCGGGGATGATCCTGCTCGGAGTCCTCCCGGATCAGAGCCCTGACACACGCAAGTGTGATTCCCAAAGGCTCTCTTGCGGACTGGGTGCCAGATTAGGAGCTGAGAAGGCAAGCTGTTTCCAGGCGGAGAGGTGGCAGAGCCCTTTCCAGAGCTATGACGTGGTCGAGACACTCTGTGACTCTTCCCCATATACCGGGCTGCCCCGACCCGGGAAGGGTGCATGCTTAACAGGAAATTCCACCCTCCCCACTCATCAGGAGGAAGTACTTAACCACATCTGGAGCTCTCCATCTGAGTGACTGTATGTGAAGTGTGCTGTGTGCATTGTTAGGTTTCGAAGTGAGATTGCATGAACGGGCCCTTTACAGTGTACACAGAGGGAAACGTAAGAGACGGGGGGGGGGGGGGTAGGCTCCTCAAGCCCACGCCATTGGTCTGTGGTGTCCATGTGGAGATTGCACATTCTCACTGTGAGCACAAGGTGTTCCAGATATCTATATTTACACACACTCACTCACTCACTCACTCACTCACTCACTCACTCACTCACTCACTCTCTCACACACACACAAATCTCTTCTCTCCTCCCCCCCCCCCCCAAAAGACAAGGTTGATGTTTATTATTTATCCATTTACGGGATGTGGGCGTCGCCACCTAAGCCAGCATTTATTGCCCATCCCCAGTTGCGTTGAGAAGGTGGAGATGAGCTGCCTTCTTGAACCGACTACCTTGTGTCCTACCCCCTCTCCCCGGCCATGAGTCTGAGGTTGAAAAGGGTGATTTGATTGTACACGAACGAGAGAAAATCTGCAGATGCTAGAAATCCAAGCAGCGCACACAAAATGCTGGAGGAACTCAGCAGGCCAGGCAACCTCTGTGGAAATGAGTAAACAGTCGACATTTTGGGCCGAGACTCTTTTCCATAGAGGCTGCCTGGCCTGCTGACTTCCTCCAGCATTTTGTGTGTGTTGCTGAGAGGAATTGATAGGCTGAACGAGTTTTCCACTTCAAGGAGTTTTGGACAAGTTTTGCAAACTGTTGGGATATGACTTCCACATGTTGGGTGGGAGGGAGAGGAGAGAGTGGGCCTCTCTTCCATAAAACAGTTAGAAATGAGCTCAATGGGTGACTTGAAAATGGAGATTGGCAGATTTTTGATAGCAAATGTGGAAAACAGAATGAACAGATGGGTAGGATGGTGATGGCTGCTGTTTAGACGGTTTAAGAGGAGGCAGCCGAATGTGTAGGAAATGGAAGGCAAAAGGGATTAGTTTACTGGGGTATTTGATTGCTGATTTAATTAGTTCAGTACAACATTGTGGATCAAGGGGCCTGTTGCTGTACTGCACTTAAAGTGGGGATGTGTGAGATTGCGGGTCCCAGCTTATCAACGCCCTACCTGTGAGTGTTTAGGAAGCTGATGGGATAGATTTGCTGGCTGCACTTCTGCCATGTAGAAACTTGGTTTTCAGCCACATTTCCATCTTGCAAACTGTTCGGGTTATGGACAGATCACAGGAACAGATTCCTGCTATACTCTGGAGAGGGCTTGTACTCTGAAAGGGTAGAAAAATTTTCTTCAACTGGTCGGCTGCATTTCGTGGGCTCAACAACAGTGGCAGGCAGTTCTGGAATGTGCTCTGACATTTAATACAGGTAATCGTAAGGAATCCTTGTTACAAGTGCTCTGGGTACAGGATCATGAAGGCAGTGACCTGGGGCACAGACGATTTGAAAGCCTGTCCAATTTGTCCTCCTCACAGGCAGGTTCAAAACCCGTTAAGCTGTGTTATAAATTGAACATTCTCCCTGGAGAGTTTGGGGCATAGGGACAGAATAGAAAGTGAGAGGTTACAGGCTGGAGTGCTGTTTATTTTATTGTGATTACAGCACCACCATAGACCGTTCTGACCCACTGAGTCCCCGCTGCCCAATTACAGCCACGTGACCAGTAAACCTACTAACCCACATGTCTGTGGAATTTGGGAGGAAACCAGAGCACTCAGAGGAAAACCACAATCTCCTCATAGACAACGGCAGAACTAAACCGGGATCACTGTCTCTGTGCTAGCGTTACGCTAACCGTTTACACAAACATATCGCCCCCCCCCCCCCATTACTTTCTCACAAGCCCTTGTCCCACCGTGAGTCACTAGGGACAACTTTCAGACGCCAGTCCATGTGGTCGCAGCAAGAACATGCAAGCTCCAGGCAGACAGCGGCCGAGGCGGGGATCGAACCGGAGCTACAAGTGCACCCTGTACCATGGTGCAGCAGTCAGGAGAGCTTATCCAGGGCAGTCAGCATTGGAGGTATTCCGGGTGGTGGCAAGTCGGCTTCTAGTGGCAGGGGCTGGGTGGGCAGAATGCTGTTAATGAGGAGTAGCCGAGGAGCTGCAGGGAAATCTGGTCAGCAGAAACCATGCACACCCTCACTCACACACCCACACTGGTGTGTTCTCGTTCGTGTTAGTTCTCTCTCACTCTCACACTCTCTCTCTCACTCTCTCACTCACACACACCCCCCCCCCCCCCACCTCACTGGTTCATATTTCTCTCGCGCTCTCTCACTTCCTCTCTATCTCTCTCTAACTCTATTTCTCTTTCTCTCTTGCTTATCTCTCTCTCTCTCTCTCTCTCCCTCCCTCTTTCTCTCTATATCTCACCCCCCCCCACCACATCCATGCTGTCTCTCACACCCTTTCAGAGCCTCCTGATGTGTGACCCCTCCTATAATGTAGGAAGCATTGGCAGCTCATCTGTAGCCTGCAAGATCCCACAAACAGCATTGCAATCACCAGTTAATGAGGCTTGCCCCAGGGGACTCCGGGTATCTCCTGCTCCTCGACAAACCAGTAGAATGGGGTCCTTCAGGTCCTTGGCAGATGAAATTCTCCCTCCCTGCCATGCAGCAGGGAATGGGATCTGTCTGTGCTCAGGTATCCAGGGTGAGACTTGAACCAGAAATCGCCCATGTGAGGGTACGGCTGCTTTGTAAAGGGAGAGAAGAAAGGGGAAATTTGAAGGGAAGGAAGAAAGAGATGTTGCATTTTTAAGCAGTTTCCCCTGTCATCTGCCCCGGTGCTGCGTCAAGAGTTAAACAGCCGCCTTCATTGGGTTTCTCCTGAGCGTGCTGTTGGGCCAGGGAGCATACACTGTTTTGTGATTAATTGAACAGCCCCAGGGGATGGAAGGTGGGAGGTGCCAGCTGACTATCTCTCAGAGTGGCCCCCGGGGTCAGAGGTGAACTTTGACAGCTGGGGCAATGTTTTGACAAAGCAATTCCCACAAAGTTCGGAGGGAATGACATCTGCCTCGGGAGAAGACATAGGAAGCTTTGTAGCCAGCGGTCATCATGGATTCATTCAATAAGTGTTTCCCAGCTCTGAAGTAGCCTACTGCACTTCCAGGGCAGATTCCAAACCCCTTCTCCCTGAGGATTATTGTGTCATCTTCCAATGTGAGAATTTAGGAATAGTTGGAAAGTTCATTTTGCATTTTAGGAAACATCAAATAACTTCTGTGATAGGGTAAGAGAGACATGTCGAGCTTCTCAGCCCACTCACCCCTCCCACTGCTGTGCCAGCCCTTGGATCCTACCCACTGCATCTTCACCTCTGCCCCCTCTCCCCATGCTGGACTCCTCTCTAGGCTTGCTGTCCCCACCCATGGCTGCTTCCCCACCTCCTCTCCAATCCTCTTCCTGCCCTCTCTGTTCCTCTACTCCAGTTGCTCCTAGCCTTGTTTACCATGGGTTAGTATATCCTAGGAAAGAGCAGAGGTTCTCTCCTGGAGCCAAGGGCCACTCTGTGGGGAATGAAGGAGGTGCAGGCAATGGGATCAAGGGACAGCAGGCTCTCCTGTTTTTGGGAAATTGAGAGAGTGGCCACACTGTGGGAATGGTCAGCTCTCAGATTGGGAATTGGGAGAATGGGGTGGGTGGTCCGGGATTGGGATTCAGCAGCAGGCTGATGGTGGAGGCTCTGGAATTCGGGAAGCAAACAGGAAGTGGTGACCTCGGACTGTGAATCAGTGTGTCAGAGTGGATAGTTGGGGATTTGGGATAGGGGCTGGTGGGGAGAGGTGGGGCTGCATGGGCTGCTTCAGGTGGGCTTTCAGTTCATGCCCTTTGACTCCTGGCTCTTTGTCTGAAGCTAGTGACGACTTACCTGGAAGCTATAGGGAGCAGGGCCTGGGATCAGCTCTTCCAATTCAGGGTCTTCAGTTCTGTCCCTTCCCTCTCACTTCTACCTTCCTTGCACAATAACATACGGGACAGTGAAGTTGATGCAAATCTTCGCATGCAGAGTTTGCATTTTGAATGACATGTCAATCCCAGCCACACAGTGTGGTTTATGTCATTGGGCCTACTTTAAACAGGTCACTGCTGTCTCACCTCTAACGTTATTACCTCAGGTTGAGACTCAACATTAGGAATGCTGAAGAAGGGTCTCAATCTGAACTGTTGACTCTCCCTGTGTGTTAAAGGAAAAGTTTCTACTTGGATGCCTAAACTCTCATCCCCAGGTCCTGAATCTGTATTCTGTGCTTCTTGAACTAATGTGAACAACTTCCCCTCTCTAAACCAGTTCTGCTCCTGTCCATCAATCTCTCCTGTGGTTACCTTGTTCCATGGATAACAAAGTGAAGTTTATTGTCATTTAACTATATACACGTATATAACCATATAATGTATCTAGAAATGAGACATTTCTTCGAACCAGGGTGTAAATCACAGTAGTGCACATAACACACAATTTATGAAGTTAAGGATGAATCACACATAAATAACAAGCTAAAGTGCATTAATATTAAATATTGTAAGGTACAGAGCAAATTAACCAGTGACAATTTGAATACGATGTGACAGAGAGTTCAGAAGCCTAATGGCCTGGGGGAAGAAACTATCCCATCCTGCCTGTTCTTGTTGTTAGAAAGTCAAAGACAACTCCCAACTTCTCCAGCTGAAATTCAGAAGAGTTGAGGATGAGTATAAATTCCTTGATTAGAGAATACTAGGCAAGGGGTCAGCATCTCAGACTAGAGCTGTATTTTACAAGCTGAATGTCAAGAACCCTGACAAAGTCTTGGCACAAAACTGGAGAGAGACGCTAAGTACAACAGCCTTCCTTAACATTATAGTCCTCTGTACTGCAAAGTGTGTGTGAAGAGATCCTGAGCTCTGTACTCACAACTGTAGGGGTGAGTCTGCCTCAGTAGTACATGTGGGACCAACAAATCATGCTGTTGTTGATGGAGTAGGGCAGTGCACTGTCACTGCACTGTGGTCTGGCTCTGCGGAAGTTAGAGAGCGCAGGAGACGGATAAGATTGATAGGGTTGGGAATTGCTTACAGTGGTGTATGAGTCAGAGGTTATCTGTTATCAAGATTTAAACTTTCAAACGTGTTTACAGATTTGCCTTGGGGGCTATCTTAACGAGAGTTTTCTTAGGCTGTTGAATTAGCCACCTTTGCATCGCTGACAGGGGCTGTACGGTCTTTATCCACTGTTAGTTTGTTCACACTGAATGGGAGATATGTTAAATTGGTCCTGTTGCTATGTTTACTCTGCACCACTGATAAAAGTGGCCTAAGGTGTTCAGTCAGGAAGTTGCCATCTGAATGCTATTAATAGTTGTATGGAGTCTTCTGAGATTGCCCTGTGACGTTCTCAGTCTTCATTCTGCATCCGCTCTCTCCACTGGGATTCGGCGACAGCTTTGGGTAAATTTACCCAACTTGTGCTGACTGGTGGTTGGCTATCCCCCGGGCTCTGCTACTCCAACTTGTGGAGAGGCACGGTCTTGATACAGGTTTCTATGTGTTCCATGTCCATCAACAGTAGCATGATCTGCTACATGTGCCACTAAAGCACACTCAGCTGTGAGTACAGACCCCAAAACAGAGCTCAGGATCTCGTTGGACACTCCTTGCAGTACTGAGAGCTACAATGCCAAGGAAGACTGCTTCTGTCTCCAGTTTTGTGCCAAGATTCAGTAGGGGTTCTTAATGTTCAGCCTTGCCTAAGATGCTGACCTCCTGCCCAGTAATTCTCCAATCAGGGAATTTATACTCATTCTCAACTCTTCTGAGGTTCAGCTGGAGGAGTTAGGGGTTGTCCTAGGAAACCAAAGAGGAAACTGGTAGATAGACAGGATCAGGGCTGGTTTCAAGAGGGGAAGTTTCCATGTGTCCACAGCCTCGCCCCTCCTAAGTGGATTTTGATTATTTAAAGATCGATGGCACTTGGTGATCAGAAGGTCCTTCTCAAAGGGAGCCTGCAGATTCATGGAGCCCTGCAGCACAGAAACAGGCCTTCGGCCCACTGACTCCATGTTGGCTGTTAACCGTCTGTTGACCTGTCTGTCCATCGTCATGCCTACCAGCAACGTTGAGTACCATTACTCAGAAAGGCGATTGAGCCAAGCTGGTGCAGAATAACCCTTCCGTTCTCCTCTGCAGAACTCTCCTGTACTGCCTATAACGTGGCAATGCGTAAATCCCTGATCCAGCTACTGTATACTGAAACAGAAAATGGTGGGAATCCTCCATAGGTCAGACTGCACTGTGGGAGGAGAATCAGGGTTAATGCTTCAGGTCAAAGACCCCTTGTCAGAGCTCAGCATTTTCTGATTTGTGTCCATTGAGGACACGCAGTTAATTTCTGCATTCCTCTGTTCTGTGGGGTTCCAGGAGGTGATGGGTAGGAGCAACTTCTTGGGAACTTATGATGTCCCTGGCAAAGACCCCTGTCTTAGACCACGGGGTCTCCCTCCTGGCATGCATCTTGTTTGGGTGCTGCCCCTCTTCTTCAGCTTGTCTCCCATCTGTGACAGCAGTATTGCCACTGGGGGAGTGAGCCTTCCAGCGCTGACATCCATCACTGTGTTGTGTGGCAGAGGACGGGAGATTGAGCAGTTTCCCGCTGGGAAATGGAGGGCCCTTATTCGGATACTCTCAGGGTGTAAACCTCTCTAACACAGTTGGCCTCGGGGAAGCTCAGTGGGTGAGGTTATGAAGCCACCGTTCCCCACATGTCTCCGGTTGCACATACAAGTTCCCCTTTTCAACAATCTCTGTCTTTGCACATATCCTAATGAGCCAGGAGGCCATTTGGCCAGTTGCTTCTATACCAGCTCTCAGCATGACCTCAGTCACATTCTCTACCTATTCCCCCACATTCCCATCGTCTCCACCATATTCCACATAGTAAGGGCTATTATTACCCTGTCGACCCACATGGGAGTGAGAGGAAACTGATGTAGTCACGTAGAGAGCATGCAGCCTCCACACAGACAGCTCCGGCTGTTAGGATTGAACCCAGGTCACACTGTACCAATGTGACCTCACGACGCCCAGTCATCCTCGTCACCCCTTCTCCCCCACCCCACCTGCACCTGTCTGTACCTCATTCCCAGCAATCTCTGTCACCCTTGCGTATGCCCATGAGCACCAGTGGGCTTCACCATGTTGAAAGCGCCCCCACCCTGCCGCTGGCTGTTTGGGGGCAGCAGCCCCAAGGAGGGGCTGTGCTTTCATCAAGCAGTGCAGCCTAGGAGCCATTTCCTTGCCCTCAGCAGCTTCCCCCACGCTTCCAGGTCACGAACGCTCTTGGCATGGTAGTGCAGCAGTTAACGCAATGCCACAATAGTGCAAGCTGTCGGATCAGGGGTTCAATTGCCACAGCTGCCTGTTCCCCTGTGACGGCTCGGGTTTCCTCCCACGTTCCAAGGACATGCGGGTTCGGGTTAGTAAGCCGTGTGCTTGCTCAGAATCCTCTCTAATTTGATTTGACACAAGCAATATTGCACTGTGTGTTATGATGTCCACGTGACAAAAAAGCAGAGCAGGTTCACGCAGAAAGCGCAGCGCTGGGCAGTCGCAGGCCACCGAGCCCTTGTGCTTGACCAGCAGTGGCCAGCGCTTGCTACAAGCCGCCAGCACTCGAGGTGGCCGTCCCCAGGCTTCCGTTACGGAGTGGGCTACGGAGATCTGCCATGGCAGAGGTGTACTGCTTCCAGCTGCGTGAGTGAGAGGCAGGAGAGTGTACAGGTCTTGGAGCAGGAACTGAGAGGTTTCTGCCTCTGCTTCAGAAACAATGCAGCTGGAGTCCAAGAGGGAGGGTGGAGGAAGGGGCCGTCAGCCCAGCTCATTGCTAGTTGGAATCCGTAGTGAAATCTGATCACCGACAAATAAACCTCTGGCTGGTGTGGAGAGTAGCTGAGGTGTGCTGGAAGGAATGCAGTAAATACTACAATCATTTCTGCCAGTAATTCACTGCAGGACAGGCAGACAAAAGGCTCGCTGTCCCCCAACTAGCTGTACGCATTCTCTGATACTTTATCAACCAACAAGTATGTTAAGCGTGTCAGGAGAGCTGCTTAAAACTGCCTGGCTAACTGAGTGATGTAGGGAGCTTGGAGAAGGGGCTGGGGATAAGTGTCTGCCTCAATGCAAAGCCCATACACTCCTGTCACTTTCTTCGCTGTCGATAGGGTTCCCTGATGCTTCACCTGAGGGTTCAAAACACCAGCTCAGTACCAATGGAGCAGTGTGCTGTGGGAGGGGTGGTATAGTGGGCCCACACTGCCAGAGGAGCGATACTGAGTGAATACTGTGCTGTGGGAGGGGTGGTATAGTGGGCCCACACTGTGGGAGGGGCGGAACTGAGTGAATACTGTGCTGTGGGAGGGGTGGTATAGTGGGCCCACACTGCCAGAGGAGCGATACTGAGTGAATACTGTGCTGTGGGAGGGGTGGTATAGTGGGCCCACACTGTGGGAGGGGCGGAACTGAGTGAATACTGTGCTGTGGGAGGGGTGGTATAGTGGGCCCACACTGTGGGAGGGGCGGAACTGAGTGAATACTGTGTTGTGGGCGAGTTGGCACTGAGGGAGCGCCATGCTGCCAACATGCTGTCTCTTAAGCTGTCTTTGAGTAGGTGAAATAACCACTGTAAATTAGTGGTTATAATACACTGTAACTTGTGTAGGCGAGGGATAGAAACTGGGTGGGGGGGGGTGGTGGGGTGGCGGGTGGTAATAAGAATGTTAGGAGAATATTAAAATGGGATTAATTTAAGATCAGTGTCACTCAGGAGTTCTGAACTGTTTTTGTGCCATGGACCAATACCAGGTTGGGAACCCCTGTTGTACATGGTGGATGATGGTCACTGTAGATACAACGGACCGAAGGGCTTGTTACTGCTGCTTATTTTCCTATGTCCCATGTGTCTTATGGCAGACACTAAACTTCACTGGGTGCTGTCAGAGGAGGCGCACCTTTGTAAAATTATCCAGCCGATCGCAACGGTGCTGGGATTGAATGGAAATACTTATGACGTTAATAAACCAACCTACCAATTCACATAATGCGCACGGAAAAAGTTAGAAACACGTCAAAAATGTGATCCTCAGGGGATATTATGACCACGTCATAAATTATACAGCACAGAGGTGGGCTCTTCGGCCCAAATAGTCCATTCTAACCCAGATGTTTCGCCCATAACCACCTCAGCATTTGGAATCCATGCACCTGTCCAACTGTCTTTTAAACGCCGTTAATCCCATAAGATATGGGAGCAGAGTTAGGTTATTTGGCCCATCAAGACTGCCCCAACTCTTCATCACAGCTGATCCTATTTTAATCTACCACTTCCGCTGGCAGCTCATTTCGTATGCATGCCACTCTGTGTTTCAACTCTCTCCCCGCTCAGCTGAAACCTATGTCCTCTACTTCCTGATTCCCCAACCCTGGGGAGAAAATCTGAGTGCATCCACTCTTTATCTGTGTCCCTTAAGATTTTATTAGTACGTTCAGTGACCTTGGTTGGAGAGAGAATGCTTGAGGAGGGAAAGTGTGATAGACTGAGAGTGGAGAGGGTGTTCCAGTCAGGGGCCAGGTAGAGATCAGGTGGGTGGTGATTGTGGATCGTGCAGGAGGTCTGGACTGGAGGCACCCAGAAGGGTGACAAAGGAGAGGCCATTTGTGCCATTACTCCTGGGCTGGCCCTATAGAAGACTCAAGGCTGTAGATACTGGAACCTGGAGCAAAGAGACAAACCAGTGGAGGAACTCAGCAGTCGAGCAGCATCTGAGGAGGCAAAGGGATGGTCAGCAATTTGGGTTAAGATCCTGAATCAGGACTCGCGCAGAGAGAGCGAGAAGCAAGAGTTGTATTCTGACGCCGGGACTCAACTCGTAACATTGACCAACCATATACCTCCATTGTTGCAGCTTGATCTGCTGAGTTCCTTCAGCATTTTGTAAACTGGACCCTTCAGAAGAATGGGAATCAAGTTTGTATCACTACATATGTGGTGGAGGAGTCGTTTAGTAACAGCAGTACAGTACAAGACATAAACCTTACCCTAAGTTACAAAGTTCAAAAAGTAGGGCAACAGACATGTAATAAACCAGTGTTCACAGACAATTCATAAATCTGACGACAGTGGGGAAGAAGCTGTTCCTAAAATGTTGAGTGTTGGTCTTCAGGCTCCTGTACTTATATTTTGTGAATCCCATCTCCCCGGCTGGGTTTGAGCCAGCACTAAAGAGATTACCCCAAAACAAGGCTGGGACTTGGTGAAGATGCGTGGCCCCTTTAAGGCAGACTGCTCTCTCCGGATAATCTGCTGGCATTGATGCATGAGGAAGGCTGGAATTCCCAGGTGTTCGCCCGCCTGCAATAACAACCAGGCCTCGCACAGGGGCTTTGTGTTGTTATTGGGCAGGAGGGGAGCAAAGAGACAGGGGCCTCCTTTGCGGCTGGGCTGTAAGATTTGTGACGCAGTCCCTGCAGATGGTTCCGGAGTGCGGGGGCCCTTCGGGGGTGGGAGGGGAGGAGGAATGTGTCCCATCACTGTAAACAGAGGGTGAAGGTACTGATTGAGGGTTGGAGAATGATTAGCTGAGCGAAACAATGGGACTTTTTGTTCTGCAGCACTGATACGTGGTAAAGGATCAACAAGGGACTGGTTTTCAGGTTAATACTCAAACAGGGGCTTGAAGGAAGTACTCTCAACTCTGCTAAGCCCATGGACGTCACTCACACTGGCACCCATCGTTCAGATTAGCCTCCAGAGGGGCCTCATCTCTTTTTCTCTTTCACTCCACCCCAAGCAGCTCAGAGTTTGGATCCTAACAACAATGTGGTTTATCACTCCTGTTCATCAGGAATTGTGCTGGCACGGTGAAGCTGACTTCACAAGCCAGGTTGGAATAGCACTAGTACGAATGAAAAAGAAGGCATGGTTTACTCTTGGAATCTTTGTTATTTAGAAAGTTTATTTTAAATAAAAAAACACTAGCTCACACTGTCACACTGCTGCCTCTTCAGATTCTCTCTCTCTCTTCAGTACCCCCCACTCTCCTTAGTCCCCTCACTCCCTCCCCCCTTTGTGCTCTCTTCAACCCCCCCCCCCCTTTCCTACTCTTTAAACCACTCAACGATATATCACCCTACTCAATTAGCCACTTGGTCTCAGGCCTGCTGCTCTGGGAAGGGGCTGAGTGTTCATGACTCTCCACTCTGCCGGAACCATTTCCATATGTTCTCCGGCACAGCCTGCGTATTCCCCAGTTGGGGCTTGTGTGCGTAACGCTCAACACGTGCTCTCAACTGTGGCTGTGTGTTCACTTCAAGGTCAGAAGGTTGTGGGTTCAAGACCCGTTCCAGAGAAGACGTCGGCCAAGGAGACTGGACCTTTCCACCTTGCCATGCAGAGGGAGTGCAACACCATCAGTGCTGTGGTTGTCAGGGCCACCAGTCTGCGGGAGGAAAGTAGTGCTGGTCTCCCAGATTCCGATTTGTTTAGTTACCACACATACATTGAGAGAATCCTACACTGAAATGCATCGGATGCATTAACAACCAACACAACCTTCTGATGTGCTGGGGGCACCATACATTCCAATGCCAACATAGGTTGTCCACCACCATTAGCATGGCCAGTCATTACCACTAAAACCAGACCGTTGATGTTTGGCCAAATTGCAAGCACTTTGTGGGATTCACGGAGGAGAGGGGTGAGTGCAGGTGGAAGGGTCAAGGTCATCTTGACAAGGGTTTCACCTGAATACTGAGTAGGGCAGTTTCTGAGGAGGAGGGCACGCATTTCTGTACAGCTCATGAAGAGGGTCTTTTCTAGTACAATGGGGAGAGCCTGGTGTACGTTCACCAGTACTGACCAGTGGGGCAGACGGATGGTGTCCACTGTATTGGAAACCGGAAGGGTGAGAAACACAACCATATATGAATACACATGAATGCAGCCCAGCATTCACTGCTCCGGGGCTAAGGTGCAAAACACAAAACCAATAGTCATACACAGCACAAAGCAGTAAAATACAATCACACAAAATAAATATAGACCAAGTCCCTGGGTGTTGCAGCAGTCTGCAGTCGAACACAATGCGGCTTGTCTTCTGCTGACCAAGCTCTGGGTTAGAAGCTGCGTTACCCCTCCACTTAACTTCCCTGCTGATCTGAATATAATGTCACTTTCTCCGTGTTCCTGTCTACCCTGGTGACCTTGCTTATCTATAATCTATCTCTCTCTGCCTTAACATTCAAACCTCTGCTCCCACTCCTCTTTGGGGAGGGAAGTTCCAACAATTTGACCACTCTGTGAGAAAGAAATTGGTCTTCTCTCTGCCTTGTGTATTCATTAAAGAAAATGTGAGTGCAGGGGTTGGGGGGGGGTATTAAAAATAAGAAGGGATTAATGTAGGATTACTGAACGAGACATGGGGACACGAGACTGTGGATAAAGGACTGTTGACCGCTCATCTCTTTCCATAGCTGTTGCTTGACCTTCTGAGCTGCTCCACAATCTTGTGTGCTGCAACTGAATGAAGCAGTTAATGTTGCCCTCAAGGGAGGAAAGAAATTTCAAGGCCACTGCGCGGGGTCAGGGGGTGAAACTTGAGTTGGTCTGGTAGAGAGCCAGCATGCACAGTATGGGCCAAATGGTCTTCTGCCAGCTAACCATTGTGTGAGTGACTGCCTAACACTGTCGAGTAATGGGCTATCAGCGTCCCAAGAGGAATGACAGATTCTTCCTTCTGCGTCAGGCACAGCAGCTTTGTACAGAAACAGACTTCCTAAATGAGACCACAAGAAAGTACAGAGAGTTACGGCTGTATCTGATCACACCACAGAAACCAGAATCTGCTCCGTGGACTCTGTCTACACTTCTCACGGCTCTGGTGAAGTAGCCAGCATAATCAAACCCCGGACGTTATTTCCTCCCTCCCAACGGGCACAAGATACTACCAGTTTCTATCTCACTGTAATGAGACCATTCAGCAGATTCCTGCTATGATAAGATTGGCCTCACAATCTACCTCGTTATGGCCTTGCACCGTATTGTCTACCTGCACTGCACTTCCTCTCTGACCGTAACATGTTATTTCACATTGTGTTACTATTTTCCCTTGTGCTTCATTCACTGCTCTGTTGTAATGAAATTGAAGATATGCAAAGCACACACGGCAATAATAAACCAATTTGATCAGTTAGTGTGTTACCCTAGAGACAGTGCCTCTGACAAGGTGGCACTCCCGCAGCCCCAGGGTGTCGCTCTGGTTTGAAGTTGGGCTTCCTGACTTGCGGCTGAGCACTTGGGAGAGGGCAGGATGTGCTGCAGGTCTGCAGTCATCGTCTGCCTGCTGGGCGCTCGATTCGCGGTGGCGTTTCTGACCTGCAGTCTGTCCAGGACACTTACAGCTCAGAGGAGTGGAACCCCGTTGTAACCTGGGGAGGATGTGTTTTTCCAACTGGACCAAACAAAGCACCAAAGTAGTGGGCGAGGAGTTAGTGCAGGGTTCTCTGACCCAAGACACAGGTACATCCTTCCTCTCAGGTGCCCAGTCCTGCTGGTGTCTCTGTCAAGTGTCTGGCTGGTCTGTTCCAATTTGCTGACAGAACTCAGAAGGCAGGTGCCTTCTCTATAGATATGTGAGGCTGCAGAGGACCGCCAGCACCTCCCCACCCTTCCTCTTCCACTCACTTCCAGAGGATTAATATTTCTGAATATTATATTTTCTCTTGTCTGTTCTGAATTCCTTATCTCAAAGCTCCATCGTCTCCCAGGGTCCCCTGTTGGAGGAACTGTAAGATAGGTTGATTTCGTGTGGCCAGCACAAACATATGACAGACTTGGCACGGCACGAGTAGGTACTCAAGGGGATACCATACACGGTGAGATCCTGGGAGCAGTTCATGTGTTAGCCTCATCATTTGTACAAATACTTGAAACTGCTTTACTGATCGTGCTTGTTTGCCTGCCCTCTTACTGAGTTGAGAGGGGTCCATGGCCTGTGATTAAAGCGGGAGCCTTAGTGTATCAGTTACCAAAATGCCTGTCCTTCAGGCAGCCACTGCATTATGAGATGGCCTTCCCATCGCCAGGTTACACATTGTTGGTTGGGTTTCAGCAGCATTATTCAGGTGCTCCTGCCCAGACTCGATCCCCTAGCCATGATCCCCTCCTCCATCCTCGGCATTCCCTAATTTACCGGATTCCAGACCCTGGAGATCTCCAGCTCTCCAAAACCCCAGCGAGCACCTGTTTATGTCTGGCAAGGACAAGATGGGACGAGTGGCCTCCGTGTTGAAGATTCTCAAAGCCATTTGATCCTCCGTGATCTCCACCTTTCCATCTCTGCTGCTGCACAAACCCCCCCCAGCTCCTCTTCTCACTTTCGTGAAGTTTCTTCCACTGTGCGTTCGGTGGCTGAGACCCCTCGTGGTTCCAGGTGTGACTTCCTGTCCTGTACCTCGGGCTGCTAGTGGGACTAGCTGTGGGCAGGTTTTGCAGCTCCGCAGGAGAAGACAGCCCGCCAGCTACCAATCTGTGGGTGTCATGGCGATTCTCCCAAGCCCAAGCATGATGGAGGACCCATTTCCGCCTGCCAGCAGCCGCTACCTCCAGTGACCTGTGATCACTGCGACAGGAGTCGGGGAGGGTACATGAAGTTCTTCTGGCTAGAGGTGGCAGAAAAGATGGATGGCAGAGAGGGAGGGAAGAGAAAAGAAGAGAAGTGAAGAGAAAAAGGAGAAGAGTTGGACAGAGGAGATAAAGAGACATTAAAAGAGGAAAGAGAAGAAGAATGGTGATAGAGTGAAGAGAATTAGAGAGAGAGAGAGAGCCACTTTACCTTAATTAAATGAGTCAGACGCTGTGGTTTGTATGGAAGCTGGCTGTGACCTGCTGCTTCACGCAGAGCCTATTTGTACAAGGACTGCATGCCACATTGAGTCGACAGCACACTTCCTGTCGTGGGATTGAGAGAGCCACTGGCATGTGCACCTCAGGTCAGGAAATGCCTTCAGCAGCTCCCCAGCCGAGAGCCCCTGGAAGAGAATAGGGTGGGGGAGGGCAGCTTCTTCAATGCCTTTATTGTTGGGAGCAAGCAGTTTGGTCACTTTGTTACGTGAGTGAGTGCAGTCACTGCAGCCCCACAGTGTGTTCAGGCCAGGTACATCAGCTTGTCCCTCTGGTCTATATTCTTCCCCATTCAATTGGAATTGGTTTATTATTGTCACGTGTACTGAGGTATAGTAAAAAGCTTGTCTTGCATACAGGTCAAACCATTACACAGTGCATTGCGGTAAATCAAGGGTAAACAATGCGGAATAAAGGGTAACAGCTACAAAGAAAGTGTAGTGCAGGTGAACCGTGAGGTGTAACATCATAATGAGGTAAATTGTGGAGTCAAGAGTCTGTCTTATTGCATTAGGGAGCCATTTACAGCAGTGGGTTAAAAGCTATTCCCGAGCCCAATGGTACGAGTTTTCTGCCCTTTGCCCCTTCTGCCAGATAGGAGAGGGGAGAATGGGGAATGTCCAAGTCAGGTGGGTTTTTGATCACTGAATTCAGTGAAGTGTAGACAGGTCCAGAGAGGGATGGCTGCTTTCATGATGTGCTGGGCTGTGTGCAGAACTCCCCGCGGTTTCTTCTGGTCACAGCAGCACTGTTGCCGTACGAAAAATAACACATCCAGGTAGAATGCTTTCCATGGTGCTCCCTTCCCCCCCACTCCCCATGCCTCCCCTCACTTGTTCCCTCTCTCCCCCCCCACTCTCTGCCTCCACTCTCTCCCACACACACACCCCCGTCACTCATGCACACACAGTGTCCCAACCTGAGATTTCAACAGTTCCTTTCCTCCCTCCACAGACGCTCCTTCCTCCCACAGATTGTAGCTACACAAAACGCATTTCATTCTCTCCCCCCCCCCCACCCCCCAGGTTATACCACGTGCTGGGAAAATTCACAGCCTTCTGCTCAAAGTTCAAAGTAAATTCATTATTCAGCTAAGCATCATAACTACCTTGAGATTCATTTTCTTGCAGGCGTGAAGATTGAGTGAAGCTGCCAGCCCTTGGGTTTTTGAGATGAGAGGGGAAACGAGCTTATGGGGTGGGGGCAGTGGCACCCATGTGGTTTCAGCGAGGTGGGGGGAGGGGTGACGTGCAAACTCCACACTGACAGCGGCCAGGGTCAGGATTGAACCCAGGTCTCTGGAACTGTGAGACAGCGGCTTTACCCGCTGCATTAGGGAGGGGACGGGTGTGCCCTGTGCTAACTGCCTCTCCCCTGGCTCCACAGTGTCTCTGAAGCAGAGCGGGGAAGTAGAGCCGTACTCCACGCACCCGGGGGATTCCCTGGAGCTGCGCTGCCGCTTGCGGGAGGACATCCAGAGCATCGCCTGGACCAAGGACGGGGTGCAGCTCCCCACCAACAACCGCACCCGCATCACGGCCGAGTACCTGCAGATCACCGACTCGGTGCGCGAGGACTCCGGCCGCTACACCTGCATCACCAGCGGCCCCTCCGGCAGCGAGACCTCGCACTTTGCCGTCAACGTCTCTGGTACGTGAGAGCCCATCTGGGACAGGGCAAGTGGTTCCCATGTTCTGAGGTCTTGGGGCCAGGGTTCTTGCGTCTTAGCGTCTCTGTTCCTGAGGTCCTGGTTTCTGGCATTCTGCCGTCTCTGCTCCTCAGCCCCTGCGGCCTGAGTTTCTTGCACTCTGGCATCCTGGTGTTTGGGTTCTTGGCATCTCTGGTCCTGAGGTCCTGGTTTCTGGGTTCCTGGTGTTCGGTGTCTGGGATCCTAGGGGTCTTTGGATCTGGTGGGATCCTGATGAGAGTCTGAAGTGTTGCCCTTCAGTTGTCGAGAAAGGGCAGGTTACATTGAAGAGTTGTTGTCCAGGTCCATGTCCCAACCCAAGTACCCATGCCTGGGTATCTGCGCTGCTCCCTGGGACTAGTAGTCAGTCTCTGGGTGGGAGCCTCCTCACTGGATGACATTGACCAGAAAGCCATGTCTTCCAGCGGTGGGTACTGCTGCCTTATTTAAGGACAGTGGGAGACTATTGTGCCAGCCCTTACTAACCCCACCTACCCAGTTGTTCCACTTTGTGGCCACTCTCTCTGGAAAACAATCTCAATTTTCACACCAACAGTTGAACCTGTGCTGACCATCGGCTGTGAGAGACAGTTCCCCACTCTACTTCCCACCCGCACCTTGACTCTTTCAGAACCTCCCTTCTGAAAGACCTCAGCCTCATTTTCATGTCTCTCTCTGTCTCTCGATCTGCACTCCCTGGCCGGTTACCCTTGCTTCTTCCTGTCAGTGGAGTCACCCTTCACTTCAGGGGAACACTGCCTTGGAATGGCTGAGTTCCCCACGTATTGGAGACTTCGCCAGGAGCCATTCTGGCGAAGCTCACCCACACTTCTGTGGATCTCCTCGGTTAATAGTAAGACTCCATGGCATAAAAAAGGTTGGGAACCCCTGGTCCAGAGAGTTTAGAGTCCAAACCACCAGTTGTTCCTAAACTGAGCATGAGGAGACAGGGTTCTCCCTAACCCATAAGTACAGCAATCTCAGTCATCCGCCTAACTAAAATCCAGAGGCTAAACCAAACCATCCTCACTTGGATGGAACGCTGAACCAGACTGGCCCCAATGCAGGTCGACAACAAGGTGTCACACACCCTGACTGTTTCACCAGTGCAGGCCATCCCCAGGTTATGAAGACTTGTCTTATAAACACCCCTTTATATGAATGACCTTCCACAATATCAAGTTCAAGAGTCTGATGTACATGCAAACTTACATTGCTACGAACAACAAAACTAGTTTCTTCTCTCTAACACTTTCTCCCTCTTTCTCTCTCACGCTACTTGTGGTCATTGTCCCTCCTTATCAGCCTTGTGCTTCTGATGCAGCTCTTTGCAGTATTGTGGAGGTATGGTTACCATACCCAGAGATTTTGGAGTACCTTCTGATCTGCAGGCAAAATTGGCTTATAGACATCTGCAAACCAGGAACTTGGTCATTACCCTGAACACACACTCGCTTTGCACACTTACTAACGGTGCACACACTCACAACCCTCTTGTCCCTAATACAAATGGCCTGTCAGTGTGTATATGTAATGTTGATGCATGTGTTCCGCTTTGGTTGGGCTCAGGGCAGGGAGCTGGGTGCTGCTTGCGACCCCTTTCACCTCTGTTCCCTGACTCAGTTCTTGTTTCTCCAACAGATGCTGTGTATTCGGTGGAAGAGGATGATGAGGACGAGGATGATGATGATGACGATGATGTAGAGACGGATGATGATGAAAGGAACGAGTCAGATGAAAAGAGCAAGAAGGAAGCAAGTGAGTGGCTGATGTCGTGGCATTAGTTGGGCAAGTTGGCAGGGACGGGGTAAGCTGGCACAGGTAGTATCCAGCTTCTCGCAGTCCTGAATCTCTGACGAAGAGCCTAGACTCTTACAACATATCAGGCTTATGCCCTACGTCTTCCAAAGAGAATGCAAAGTTAGAGGATTAGTGCAGGACAATTGTCCTCTCTCACTCCCCTCTCAGAGATCATCTTCCTCTTTCAGCATTTCACAGGGACCATTCTCTTCACGACTCATTCTCCCATTCCCATCAGCCTCTCTCTTCATCACAGCCCCTTCCCAAACGCAGTGCAGCACTTGACCTTACAGTTTTTCCATTCCCACCATCCAGTCTTTCCAGGTGAAGCTGCAAATGGCTTGCACCTCTTCCATTGTAGTGCACTATGAATTCACCACCAACTAGCGTTTTAGCACACACCAACGCATGCTCGTTACAGCGTAGGCTACGGTATAGCCCATACGCAGAAGTACAAATCATCCTGGTATTACAGATTCAGATTCATTCATTTATCACTTGAGCATTGAAACTGCCAACGCTACTTAAGGAGGGCTGGGGGCAGCCCGCTAGTGCCGTCAACCATTCTGCCACCAATGTAGCATAGACAGACAGACATACTTTATTGATCCCGAGGGAAATTGGGTACCCACAATGTTCAGCAGAACCACACAAGCAACTACAATAATACTAGCCCTTATCCTCCCTTCTACCTACAAACACAGATACGCTTCTAGGGCAGGCCGCCTCTAGACCTCCAACCTTCATTCACTGGCCCAGACTTGTGTACGTTGCACCTCTGACTTCCGGAAACACTGACTTCAATCTTTGACCTTCAATTCAATTCCACCTCCCCTCCCCCACCTTCTTTTATCTCCCTCCCAGTTCTGACGAGGGGTCTTCGACCCAAAAATTAACTCAATTTTTCCTCCCACGGATGCAGTCGGACCTGCTGAGTGTTACCTGCATTTTTTGTTTTTACTTCACTCTCACATCACACACACACACACACACACACACACACACACACACACACACACACACACACACACACACACACACTCACACACTCACACACACACACACTCACACACTCACACACACACTCACACACACACACACACACTGTACACACACACACACACACACACTCACACACACACACACACACACACTCACACACTCACACACACACACACACACACACTCACACACACACTCACACACACACACACACACTCACACACACACACACACTCACACACTCACACACACACACACTCACACACACTCACACACACACTCACACACACACACACACACACACACTGTACACACACACACTCACACACTCACACACACACACACACTGTACACACACACACACACACACACACACTCACACACTCACACACACACACACACACACTGTACACACACACACACACTCACACACTCACACACACACACACACTGTACACACACACACACACACACACACTCACACACACACACACACACACACACTCACACACACACTCACACACACACACACACACACACACACTCACACACACACTCACACACACACACTGTACACACACACACACACACACACACTCACACACTCACACACACACACACACACACACACACACACACACTGTACACACACACACACACACTCACACACTCACACACACACACTGTACACACACACACACACACACTCACACACTCACACACACACACACACACACACACACACTCACACACACACTCACACACACACACACACACACACACACACACTCACACACACACTCACACACACACACACTCACACACACACACACTCACACACACACTCACACACACACACACACACACACACACACTCACACTCACACACACTCTCACACACACACACACACACTCCCTCTCTCCCTCCTCCTCCCTCCCCTCTCTCCTATCACTGTTTTCCATCACTCTACCTTTCTCCCTGTCTCCCCCCACCCCCAACACTTCATCGACCCTTCACCTTAGAGAGCACCTATCAGGGTGCGTCACAGCTCGGTTTGGCAGTTGCTCTGCTCCTGACCACCAGAAGTTGCAGAGAGTTGTAGACACGGCTCAGCACTTAACAAAAACCGACTTCCCCTCTATGGATCTGTCTGTACTTCTCACTGCCAGCATAATCAAAGATCCCCCCCCCCCCCCGACATTATCTGTTCTCCCCTCTCCCATCAGGCAGAAAGCCTGAAAGCACAACAGCACCAGGACTCAAGGACATTCTGATAAGACCTTTGAATTGTTTCCTAGTACAATAAGCTAGACTCTTGTCCTCGCAATCTACCTCATATATGATCTCTACACTTTATTCTGTTATTGTTTTACCCTGTTCTATTTCAGTGCAGTGTGTAATGAATTAATTTGCTTGAAAACTATTCAAGACCAATTTTACACTATACCTCAGTACAAGTGACAATAACAGAATCAGATTCAGGTTTATGTCATGAAATATGTTATGTGACAGCTACACAGTGCAAGACGTACAAAATTACTATAAGTTACAATGTTTAAAAAATATATATTGCAAAAGAGGAATAGCGAGATAGAGTTCATGGACTGACAGAGGAAGGACTGTTCCTAATATGTTGTGTAGGTCTTCAGACCTCCTTCCTCATGCTATTACTGAGAAGTGGCAAGTGAGGCTCCTTCATACCAATTCCAATCCCTCTGCCAACTCTTTTTCAAAGGCTGAAAGGTCCATTTATTACCAAAGTACACAACTCTGAGTTTCTCCTTCTCCAGATAGCCATGAAACCAAGAAAGGGTGATCATCAACTCACCTGCCCCTGCCCGCACAACAAAAACCAAACAAAAATGGAAAAGGCACATTACAGACACACGCGCACGCACGCACGCACGCACGCACACACACACACACACACACAAAATGAGAGAGATATGAGAAAGAAAAACACAAAATATAAAAAACTATAAGACTGAAGAAGTCCTTATCCATAATCATATCCAAAACACAGAAAACCTGGGTACCATTCTTCGGACACAGTGGCAGGACACGCAGTCCCCCTTCCCTGGCAGCAGAGCGATCCCACCAGCGATCAAAAGACAGGCAGCCGGCGCTTACCTCTGCACTCGCCTCGATGTTTCACTCTTCCTTGTCTCTTAATGTGTTCCCCTCTACCTATTTTCATTCCCCTCGATGTACTTATTCAAAAAACCCCTCAGGTATTAAGTAATAACGTTACTGGGGATCTGACTGAGTTATGAAGTGGTGTTGCAGCTCTGGGAGGATGCAAGTTAAAAGGGGGGGGGGGGTGATAGTGAAGTTCTTGAGCTTCTCGTCGTCTCGGGGTCGTGCTCGTTCTCCTCTCCCTGTCGCCCCTCAACTGTTGCTGCGAGCAAGCAGCCTGTTGACACAACAGCCTCTTTTGTTCCAAGGTGATTGATGTAAAAATTGATCTCATTCTCAGCCCCTAAAGGTGTGTCAGAGAAGCAACAATGACTTTTTTTTCCTTTTGTTTTCAAGCTACAGTGCTAAACTTGGCACTTATGACTCAGGGTTGTCGGTGCTCTCTGATTCCAGGGCTTTCTGTAATCCTGCCGGGATATTGGATGGCTTCCCGTAACACTTTGCATGCAGAGCCCATTTGTTTGCAGGGAACGTTCTAGATCTTTTTTTCCAAAACCAAAAAAATGCAGCAGCTCAGGAAAGAAAAACAGGGTCAGCCCACTTGTGCTGTTGTGAGCAGAAGAAAGGAAGTCAGGAGAAGGCTATTTGGCCCTTCAGTGTGGGTCATCTCCCTGTCCCACTGCAAACCAAATATCAGCCATAAAGATATTCAGGGACTTGCACCTCCACAGCTCTCTGGTGTTCAGGATTCCAAGAACTCCCCCTTGAGAGGAGAAAGTCTTCCTCAAACATGGGCAATTAGGACCAACTTGTTGGGCATTTTGGTGAGCATGGACCATTTGTGCCCAAGGGCCTGTTTCCATGCTGTATCTCCATCTGAAATGGGCAGCCCATATTCTGAATCTACGTCCCGAAGTCTTAGACTCACCCATGAGGTGAACGCATTCTTATTCAGCTTCCAACCTGCTCCCTCCCTTGGAATCTTGTGTGTTTTAATAAAGGAGCCTCGCGTTATTTAGTTCCTGATGAGGCAGCTCCTTCATCCCAGGATAGACTGGTGGTACTGCCGTTACTGCTGCTAATTTGAAGCTCCAGTGTCGCAGCTTCAATCCTGACATCTAGTACTATCTACGGAGTCAGTTCCTCTTCCCTACAACTGTGTGTGTTCCTCCTGGGTGCTCCCTGGATTGAATAGCCACTGCAAGTTACCCCAGTGTAGGTAAGTGACAAAAAGCATCAAAGGTATCAATAGGAATCATCCAATCATGAACTGATTCATGGAGCCATACTGCAGGTAAGCTGGCTTTTCCGCCCATCCTGACCATTGTCGGCAAAGCACTAGTACGGCTCAGGGTGTCGGAGTTTGGGGTTCAGTTCTGGCGTTCTCCGTAAGGAATCTCTTCCTGTCCTCCCAGTTGAATGCATGTGTTTTCCTCGGGTGCATAAGTTTCCTCTCATAGACCAAAGACATACTGGGTAGGTTAATTGGTCACTGTAAATTATCCCATGGTAGAGTTGTCGGTCGGGGGTTGCTAGGTGCCACTGTGACCTGAAGGGACGGAAGGGTCTACTCCACATTGTATCTCTATATAAAACAAGTAAAAACCAAGCACATTTATACCAATCCCATGGCCTATAGTCTGCTCTGCCCTGGAAATTCAAGTATTTGTCTAGATTCTTCAGTATTGTGAGATTCTCTGACCCATCTATCATTTGGGTTAAAAACATATTCCCAAATCCGTCACTAAGCCTCTTCCATCGCACCTTAAAACTTTGTCCACTTTTTTGCTGCACCCTTGTTCTATTTCTTTCTGGGTCCTAGGTCCCAGTCGTGCTGTGGGAGATGACTATCTGATCCCTGGGGAGTTCAGTAGAGTGTTGAGAGAGAGTGTGTGTGTGTATGTGCAGTGACTTTGCTCTGCTTGTGTCCTATGAGAGCTGAGGATCGTGGAGCATCAGGTCACAGTGCTCTGTACGTCCCGACACCGGTGTTGAACTGTGACATGACGATAGCAGATGTTACCCTGTTTACCAAGTGCGCCGTGGATTGGAGCATGAGCAGTAGCCGGCGTGAGGGCATAGAGAAGCAACGCAGCGGACCTCACTTTGCTGAGCTTTATGTGTGTTTAAGATTAGCTTTATTTGTTACACGCACATCAAAGCACACAGTGAAATGTGCCATTAGCGTCAACAACCGACTCTGAGGATTGTGCTTGGAGAAGCTCATAAGTGTTGCTACAATTCCAAGCACCAACGTAGCATGCCCACAGCTCAATCCCTAACCCTAATCCGTACGCCTCTGGAATATGGGAGGAAAGTGGAGTCCTAGAGGGAACATACAAGCTCCTACAACTGAGCCTTGATTGGTGATTGCTGACACATGAAGTGTCATCCTAACTGCTACACTGCTATGCTACTCTATCATTAATCATTAACGCACTCAAGTTAAATTCTCAAGAGTTTCCTACCAACAGAGGTGGGAAGCCTTGACAGGTGATAGCTGGAGAGCTCAGACAGGAGAACGCCACAAAACCCAAGACTGATTTTTTTTTGGAAGGCAGCAGAGATTTGAAACAAAAGAAGAGAATTCCGCACTGCACTAGCTGACAGATGATGGTGTCGTGTTTCTTGTTTCAAGCCGGATTGGGTGGGAACATGCTGGGCCTGTTGATGTCTGCCGTTCACTCTCACTTAATTGTTAACTGTTGAGCCAGTAGATGTAGAAGCAAGCTCGTTAACGGGGTGGGTGGGGGCAGGGGGAGACATGCGGAGGCTTCTGCCTCCGGACAGCTTCATCGCCTTGGGATGGCCTGTAGCTGGTTACGAAAAATGGGTGCAGTGACCACTGTGATCATAGCAACCGCTTTGTGCACAGCAAGCCCCCACAGTCAAAATAAAGCATTACTGAGGGTTAAATGTTAGATGGAGTGCCAAGGAGAACCCCCTCTGTTTCCTTGAGATAGTGTCAGTGGCCTACCTTTGTGTATCTTGCTCTGGATATTAGAGACAACAATGGGCCATGGGCCTAGGTCCACCGGCCTACCTTTGGGTATCTTGCTCTGGATATTAGAGACAACAGTGGGCCATGGGCCTAGGTCCATCGGCCTACCTTTGGGTATCTTGCTCTGGATGTTACAAACAACAGTGGGCCATGGGCCTAGGTCCATCGGCCTACCTTTGGGTATCTTGCTCTGGATGTTAGAGACAACAGTGGGCCATGGGCCTAGGTCCATCGGCCTACCTTTGGGTATCTTGCTCTGGATATTAGAGACAACAGTGGGCCATGGGCCTAGGTCCATCAGACTTGGAAGTGGAGGCACATGCCACACAACCACAACAGGTGTTGTACCACGAGGTCCATGTCATAACCGGGAAGACCGTGGTAGGGATGGCCGAAAGCTTCAGTGACCATAGAAGGGATCACAGCCCTTGACCAATCGAAGCTGAAAGCTGAAGGGAAATGGGTTTATTCAGTGTGTTTGTGTTTATGGAAATAACTCGGTAAATGTGTAGCTCGGGTGGTTGATGGTTGGGTTGGCAATCCATTTGCAAACGTATTGTCACCGTGCGAGGAGACATCATCAGTGCGCTGGTCACTTGGGTGTGTCCTCGCATGGTGACGAAACTTGGCTTTTATATACTTACCGATCAGTTCATGGGTCATCATTACAGAAACCCAATTGTGACATAGGGAGAGGGGCTCATTGCAAGGTGGAATCTTGCCCGCGTTGTCTTATGAATGGGATTGAGATCTACACGTCTGATTATCAAATTGTTAGTGGAAAACCATGCTTGTCTGTGTGTTCATATGCGTGCAGGCATGTGTCTTTGAGTAATATCGATCGAACCTGTCAGTTCTCACAGTTTTGGCCAGAGGTTTGCATCGCTCCCCTATAGCAGAGAATCAGGGACCCGAATTCAATGCTTTCCAACCGGACCTCTTGAAGCAGCTCAGGATACTCATCAACACGCACAAAGTGCCGGAGGAACTCAGCAGGCCAGGCAGCATCTCTGGAGAAGAGTACACAGCCAATGTTTCGGATAGAGGCTCTTCATCAGGGTGCCAGCTGCTTACTCTCTCCCATAGGAGCCGCCTGGCCTGCTGAGCTGCTCCAGCATTCTGTGGGTGTTGCTTTGGACTTCCAGCATCTGCAGATTTCATCTTTCTCGGGATACCGATGCCTTTCCACTGAAAGAGGGGCACAGTCGCCACCAGCAAAGCTGCCCCTCAAGTGAGCAGCGGCTAAAACCGAGAACATGAACGCTGGCTGGAGCTGTGGGATGTAACGTATTCCACCTAAAGGGGAAAAGAGACCTGATCCTAGGTGACCCATTTTACATCTCCCGGCCCTCACCCTCCCCACCGGATGATTCCTACCAGGTGGCTGGTAATCTTGACTGAATGCTCATTGCCTTCAGAAGCACGCTGGAACTCTATACCTAACTGTGCCTCTGGCTCTCTTGATTAATCTGCCTGTTGGTTCTCGTAAGGTCAGCCCATTCTGAAGCGTGTGATTTCCGTAATGAATGCAGAGATGAGACAATGGCATTCACAGGTGCACAGTGAATCCTTGTTTAGTGTGCCTGAAATGGCAATTTAAAGCTCGTCACTAAGGTTAAAAATTAAACGAGTTGTCTCCCACCTTGCCTCAGGGAAACCTGCTTGTCAGTGAAAGGGATTTTATTAATTTTGTCTTGTCACTGAAGGGTCTGTTTATTGCCCTTGAACTGTGTGTGTATTTGTGTGTGGATACAGGGGCTGTTTCAGGGGCAGTTAAGACGCTGAGGATCTGGGTTCACACACAGGCCAGGTAAGAATGGCCAGCTTCATTTCCCAGTGGAAGTCACTGAGCCTAGTTTTACCACACGTGCTGGAATCTAGGGCAACGAGCAAAACCGCTGGAGGAGTCGGCAGGTCATGCGGCATCTGCAGGGAGATGGACAGGCGGTGTTCTGGGGGTCGAGAACCTCCATCTGGACTGAGAGCCTGCACACTTGTCCAGACGGAACCTGAAACGTGACTGCCCCATCAGTACGCTGGTTTGACCACCTTGTCTGCTAGTAATTTCACTGAGCCAGGCCACTGGGTCCAGTGGCAGCTATTTATTATAAAACTGGTGGAGACTCCACCCTGGATTCCAGACAAGTATTCCCATTTGCTCTGTAACACCTCTCATCTCCCTGTACGTCTGCAACTTAACTAAAATAGATTTATTCCCCTTGGAGTTCTTTGCCACTTAACCTACATCAGGGGTAATTAGCAGTAACCAATTAAGCACCAGCCCAGACACTTGAATCGTCAGGACGTAGTTACGATGTTTGGTGCAAACAAACAGGGATAGTGCCGGTGGACAAAGTGGTCGGTATGGGTGTGACGGGCCGAAGGGCCTGTTTCTGTGCTCTACAACTGCACCTAACTCCCCCGTTGATAGGATGTGGGAGGAAGCCAGAGCTCAGAGGAAACCCACATTGAGAAAAGTAATGGTTAGAGCGAAACTACTACAGCCCCGAGGGTTGGAGTTCAATTCCAGCGCTGTCTATAAGGAGTTTGTACGTTCTCCCCGTGACCACGTGGGTTTCCTCCCACAGTCCGAAGTTAGTGGGTTAATTGGTCATTGCGAATTGTCCTGTGGTTAAATAGATGGGATGTTGAGCGGTGCGGCTCGTTGGAAGTGTGTGTTCTGCGCTGTATCTCTGAGTAAGATTTAAAATTTAAAACATGCAAACTCCGAGCTGAGGACTGAACCCAGGTGGGGCTGCAGCTCTAAATGCTGCACCGTCTTGACCACCACACGGTGGTGAATTGGGTGGAGAATATGGTCCTTTCAGTGATGAGAATGCGTCCAGCTCAGCCCCGTCAGATGACGGTACGCTCTGGCGCTCAGGGTGCTTTTAGCTTTTAATCTCAGGGAGCAGGTCAGGCACCGGATTACTTGAGGAGGCTTTTCAGCAGGGGTACCAGCCAATGACACCGGTCTCCTCTGGGTTGACCATTCACCTTCCTCCTTCTGTTGCTGCCCACTCTGCCCCGCTGAAGCAGGCTGGATTCCTGCTTCAGCTGGTCGCCATGTCTGGGCAGGAGCAAATGTGCATGCGATCTGGTGTCCGGCTGACTGCTCAGCCCCAGCCCGCTCTGCCCCATGCGGCTGTCCTGCTGCCCCGTCACAGGCGGGCTCCGCTTCCCAAACAGAGCTTCCGGCTCTGAATTCCCGTGAACTTCTGCTGGACGCCCACAGCTCCTGCGGGTGACCGTGAGCCATTTGTTGGTGCTGTTCCTGGCGCTGGTGGCAAAGGCACCGAATGGTGTGACCCTCTTCTGTACCATTGTCTAGTGGAGGGGGGGGGGGAAATCAAAAGAAAAGTGTGAAGACGCTGGAGTTTCCTGTTTGGAAACGTCCTATCCAAGGTGGAATCCTGTGGAAGGATGGAAGCCAGTGTTGGGGCCAGGAAAGCTTCAGCCTGCCTCCCTGAGTGCCTTAAGTTCTGGCAGTGGGATTGGAACAGTTCCGAAACTGACTGAAAACACCTGTCCCATGGGCTAAGCTCTCCTTGCCAGTGCATCCTTGGTTACAGATACCAGTTGCCCAACAGGCAGAGCCTATATAAAAAAAAATAATGGATACAGCCCGGTCCGTCATGGATAAAGCCCACCTCACCCCCCACCCCCATTGAGCGCAGCTATACTGTTGCAGAAAAGAAGCATCCATCATCAAGGACCCCCACTACACAGTTCACGCTAACTTCTTGCTGCTGTCACCGGGGAGGAAGTACAGGAGCCTCAGGACTCACACCAACAGGTTCAGGAACAGTTACTACCCCTCAGTCATCAGGTTCTTGAACCGCAGGGGGTTAACATCACTCACCCCCAACATTGAACTGTTCCCAATACCCATGGACTCACTTTACATAAGACGTAGGAGTAGAATTAGGCCATTTGGCCCATCTGCTCCACCATTCAACTATAGCTGATCCTTTTTTCCCTCCTCAGCCCCACTTCCCGGACTTCTCCCCATAACTTTTGTTGCCGTGCCCAATCAAGAACCAATCAATCTCTGCCTTAAATACATCCAATGACCTGGCCTCCACAGCTGCCTGTGGAAACAAATTCCACAAATTCACCACCTTTCTAGGGCTCTCCATCAAATGTTCTCAATATTTATTGCTTATTTATTTATTATAGTATTTGCATAGTTTGTTGTCTTTTGCACACGGGTTATGTTTGCTCGTCTTGTGTGCGTTTTAGTGATTTTATGGTGTTTCCTGGTATCTACTGTGAATGAGCACAAGAACAAGTATCTCATGGGATGTATATGGTGATTATATTTGTACATTGATAATAAATTTACTTTGAGCTGGGACAGAGTTTATCCCCTGTGTTAAGAGTCTTTGGAGCTCCATTTTGCTAGAAGCATCAGGGGCAGGGTGTTCTAAGGCAGAGGGAGGTAGGTTCTTGGGGAGGGATTGAGAGTTTACCATGAGTAGGAGGAATGCAGAGTTGGATTGGCCACAATATTATTGAAGTGTGGAGCATGGGCAGTGTATTCTATCATCATTTGTACTGAGATACAGTGAAAAGCTTGTCTTCAATTCTGTTCGCACAGATCGATTCATTCCACAGTACGCTACAATTGAACGAGGTAAAGCAAAGACTGTGCCGAATTAAGTGTAAAAGCTACAGAGAAAGTGTTATGGGCTCCCTCTTGCTCTTTGTTGGTCGTCATAGTCGTACAGTGCAGCCCGACTTGTGCTGAACAGGATGCCCGTCTGCCTGTGTTTGACCCACGTGTGATGCCGTTGCTCCTGTATTGTGAAGTTGACTGCCGTCCAGGGCCTGAAGCAGCAGTTGAACACGGTCTCAGATGCACAGAGCCCCAGGGTTTGCGTTCGTGCTCTTGCCCGTCTCGCACAGCAAGGCTGTGGTTTAAAATGCAAGCTGGGACGCGTAAACCCGTCCAGCGACGGATTAAAACAACCGTCTCCTTGTGCTCGCTGAAGATGACAGCTGCAAGCAGCCGCTGGCAGCTCTGACTGATGGCTCAGGAGCCAAGCTGGAACCGGCTTTGTCATCTCCTGATCTTAATCACGTATCAGTGCAGAAATAAAACCCAATACTATTTCAGGAATGTCAGAAGGATCAATGGCAGATGGGGGAAGGGGCCGGGAAGACTCCTGATCCCTGCTCTAGGCTATCACTTACACAGCCGATTGTAACTAGGCCCAGGCTGCCCTACTCAGCTCTGCTCAGGTTAATCCTCCCCCCCAGGTGGCTCTTCGACCAAAGGGATGTGCAGGGCTGGAAAGAACATTGGATTTTCTGGGATGAGGCAGCCTGATCGGTGAGGCAACGTCATGGCAGGAGGGAGTGATTCTATGAGGAGCGCATGTCAGTGCAAGAGGCCAGTGTCAGTGTGAGAACGCCCTCAGTCATCTCTCCACGGCAGCTCCCTCACCACGTCCAAATGAGAGCCATCAGCTGGCTGAAAGGCACAGGTTTTGAGGGAGGAGGGCGAGGCAAAGAGCTTTGTTTGTGGCGGGGAAGGGGGAAGCAGCTTGGTGGCTAGACAACAGGGCCACTGTAGGTGGGGGCAAGAAGGGCACACCAGCGGACACCGAATGAAAGGTGGTGAAGGTTGGTGAGAGGAAGGTGTTTTGCTATTGACTCAATGGAACAGGAGACAGTCCTTGTGCCTCAGCCAGTTTTGATACAATGACATCCTGGGTGACCTGCTCCAAACCGGTGGTAACCTACACATCATTCTCTCCATTACAAAAATAAGCATTGAATGTAAAGCACAGCTAAAATGTGAACCTTGTTGGCTCTGGGTAAGCGTGTCTTGGTGTCAGCACGTGCCATCATCAGGCAGGACTCATGAGCTAAGTGACATGTCTCCTTGTTCTTGGCAGGGTCCCCGTACTGGGTTCAGCCAGAGAAGATGGAGAAGAAACTCCACGCTGTGCCGGCGATGAAGACGGTGAAGTTCCGGTGCCCAGCAGCTGGTAACCCACCACCCGTTCTCCGCTGGTTGAAGAATGGCAAAGACTTCAAGCCAGATCACCGAATCGGTGGATACAAGGTAGGGTTCTAGCAGCAGCCTTGCCCGCAGACACACTTCAGGCTGAAGCCAGCTTTGAATGACTAAGCATCCGTGGGAAATTCACCCTGTACCTGGAGGAGATGCTCGGTCACAGGAACTGGCATGTGGCCCCCTTCAGCTGTCCTGCCCTTCAACAAGATGGTGGTTGATATTTTACCGCAGGCCCTTTATGCAGTGACCTTTGGTTTCCCTGGATCACCAACACTTTTCAATCTCTTGGTGTTTAAAGAGTACTGCATCTGACAAATTTTTGTTCGACGGGTGTTGTTTATAATATTTTATAGTATGTTTCATGATGGATAACTTCATATCCTTCCATGTTGCATGCTGCCCGTTATTGATCCTGTCAATGTCCCCTACATCGTCTTCACAACCTGCCCCTTTGAGATGTCAGCGAGCTAGGATATATTACTCTTGACCCTCCTACCCTGAGACTGTCCGGTGGATATCTCAACACTGATCCTGTGGCACCCGCTGGCCACGGTCTCCCAGCCTGAGAGGCAGCTAATTATTCGTTCTCTCTGTTTTCTGCTCAATGACCAATCCTCAAAGCTACTTTACTCCCGTTAGCTCCGGATACCTAGAACATCCAAATACTCCGCATCACATTTATCAAATATTTTCCAATCCCAAAAAATAATCCAGCAGATGATGGTTTCATTTTTCTCACAAGCAGTATCAGGCTAGTTGGTTTTCTCTCCTCCACTTTTAAAAGTTGTGGTTATGGCATCGGTAGGAACCGTTCTGGAACTGGCATAGCTTTACACTCCTGATCTCATTTCCTCCTCCCTCGAGAGTTAGGGACCTCCGTCTTCAAATGGCCACCCCCTTACTCTGTTTCCCTGGTTCTAAAGTCCTCAGTCAGGGGAGCCCTCAGAACAGATGGAAACGTTGACAATCCCCTCCCCACTCCACCCCACCCTCAACGAATGCTGTTCAACCCACTTAGTTCCTCCAGCAGATTGTTTGTTGCTGCTGATCCCATCGTTTGCAGTCTCACGTGCACCATCTGTCCATTCATTTACTTATTTAGAGAAACACTGTGGAACAATCTTTCCGGCCCAACACCTCAACAATTTAAAACCAGCCCAATCACAGGACAATTTCCAATGACCAACTAACTGACTGACCGGTACGTCTGTGGACTGTGGAAGGATGCCAGAGCAGAAGGAACCCACACGGTCATGGGGAGAATTGAACTCTGAACTCCGTTCCAAGCTGTAACAGCTACGCCACCGTGGTCTCTAAGAGTTTTATTAGTTAGAATGAGTGTTCTGTATCTAATTTTGATGGAGCCAGCTTCTATATGGGACTCAATGACAGGATTGGCACTGAGTCACATTTAGCGATGGTCCAACAATCGGTCGAAGAGTGCTTGAGGAACATCTTGCTCTGAAGAGGATTGGGGAGAGAATTCCAGGTCTGGGGGCAGGTGGGAAATGCAGGTACACAAGAGAAGGAAAGAGATTTCTACATATAAATGCACCATTTATACTAATCCCATGGTCTATAGCAGGCATGGGCAAACTACGGCCCGCGGGCCATATGCGGCCCGTTAAGCTTTTTAATCCGGCCCGCAGAACTTGATGAAATTATATTAATAAACCTTGTTAACGTTTTTTCCCCGCAATTCTGGCGTTTTCCCAATAGATGACGCACTCTTATATACATTGACCTTTGTTGAGGTGCAGCGTATTACTCCACATTTGCGCTTTACTCTTTGTTCGGCTCAACCTATTTGTGTGAACAGGCGTTCAGCGTCATGAACATCAACAAAGCCAGCCACAGATCCAAGTTAACTCACCAACACCTCAGATCCATCCTGAGAATCGCCACAACAAAACTAAATCCGGACTTTGATGCGCTGGCTAAAAAGGGAGACCAACAACACTGTTCCCACTGAAATTAAAAATAAGTTTCTTCGTTGTGTTATGTAAAAAATGCATTTGAAAATATTTTTTTCAATAAGCCTTACATGTTACATGTCATTTCTGTTAAGTGATGGACATGAGTAGTGCGCAGGTGCACGTACGTTCTCAAAATAAAAAATGCGCTCCAGATCAAATAACGCGCGTTTTCACTGTTCTGTCTTTGTGCTGGTCGTTGTTGAGTTTTGGCACAGGGGACAATTGAATAAGAAGGAGCAGGACAAGTAGACCTGCATCTCCTACCGTTTTTGAAATAAAGACAGTCAGGAGGAGAGTGATGATGATAATATCTTGAAGGATAACAGAATTTTCAGTGCATTAAAATAATAACTGTTACTATTAAAAAAGCTGTACTTTATTCATTTAATTTTCAGTGTTTTAAAAGTCATTTCAATAAATAGCTAAATACCATGGGACTTCAAAGACAGATATTTTGTTGTAATGCATTTGTTCATTTTCAATTGAAATTAAAGCACATGTTTTCTACATATCCCATGATATTTTATTTTCTCTTATGAGGTGTATTACCAAAACACTCCGTCCATCTGCTCCTGGTCCGGCCCCCCTGTCAAATTTTAGAACCCTTTGTGGCCCACAAGTCAAAAAGTTTGCCCACCACTGGTCTATAGTCTGCTCTGCCTTGGCAAAGGAGGTTGCAGGGGGCTGGGGAAGTGGAGGAGGTGTTGGAGGTGGGAGGGGCCAGTGGCGGAGGATAGTGCCTTCTGTATAGATCTTAGCAGCCAGGTGTAAGAGGAGATTAAGTGTTCTGAAAGCCCAAGGATGCAGTAATAAAATCCCAGGTGCCAGTTAAAGCAAATTCTAGCAGGTTTGCTGTAGAGTTGTCTGGCTGCTGAGCTCTGTGCATCAGATATCAGTGCCTCCAGCAAAGGCTTAGTGCTCCATAAAAAGCACTCATCTTTAATGAGCCAACTTCTTTTGTTTCATTTTAATGGACTGCATTCCCGCCAACTCTTTGAATTGATCTGTGCTGCGCTGAACTGTCGGAGTTTGTTTTATTTAACTCTTCAAAGGTACTTGAGCGCCTGTTCTGCGCGTAAATCTGAGCAGTGAGGAGGCTGGCGAAGAGGTGCTGTGGGGAGCATTGGCAAGCCCATGGGACGGACTGAGTGCCGACGTAGAGATGTGTTTGGTGCCCTTCACTGGCTTCCCCGCAGCAGCCCTGAGCTCCCTTGCCCACAGGGCTGAAACTGAGACTGTTGGATTGATTTTTTTCTGCTGGCGAACATAACAAGGGATTAAGTGAAGCAAAATGTTCTTGGGTTTCCATAACACCTTTCGCAATCCTTCAACTCTTCCCAGAAGTCGCTGAGATGTTTCAGAAGCGCAGGTCTTTGTCGTACTGCAGGAACGGTGGTGGCTGGAGCGCGCAGATGGCGCTCGGTAATTTTGAAAGCATTCCCTTCTCAGAATGGCGTCACCTCTGGAAAGAGCAGCACGTACTGCTCCCGAGGTTATGTTGAGAAGGGTGACAGTGAAGGTGCTCCCTCAGTTCTGCTGGAGTTTGGCCCAGTGACAATGGAGAGCCAGCAACATATTGGGCCGGCACGGTTAGTGCAATGGCTTACAGTGCCAGCAGTCCAGGTTCAATTCCCACCACCGTCTGCAAGGAGTTAGTAACTTCTCTCCATGACCGTGACGGTTTCCTCCAGATGCTCCCGTTTCTTCCTACGTCCCAAGATTTGAGTTAATCGGTCACATAGGTGTAATTGGGCTCAGTGGGCCAGAAAGAACTGGTACGATGTGGTATCTCTAAATAAGCAGATAAACAAACATCAGATAAATAATAAATAAATCAAATGAGCAATCAAGTCAGAAAGAGGTCAGATTAGTTTCGGCAAATAACTGCAATAGTAAGTTGTTTATCATTATCACTTGCATTGAGATACAGTGAAAGGGCTTTGCATACCGTGCACCCACATCTTTCCCTAGACAAGTCCATGGAGACCACTGTTCCCTCCAGTCTGCGTGGGTGCACGGCCCCACAGTAACTGAAATACTCCCGTGCACATAGCCTTTGTTACCATGCGGCTAGAATTTTCTTTTATATCATGTTAATATGGTTTTCAAATACCCTGTCATTAATTTTGTATTAAAGAAAATAATCCATCAATTTTTGAAATAATAATAATAATAATAATAATAAAACATTTAAAGTGTCACAGAGTTTTCAGGCCATGTAGAAGTTTCCTGCTCAGAACAGTGGTTAGTCTGTGCATCTGAAAAATAAAATTAGAGGGAGCGTTGATGAGGGTATAACAAAGGGTGAAAAATAACACTGTCGAGTAGAGTGTTACAGAGAAAGCTCAGCATAGGTAGACAACAAAGTACAAGAGCCATGATGAGGTAGATTGGGAGATGAAGAGGTCCATTAAAGAGTTTGCAGGATAACAGTGACCTCTTGTAGATTTCCCAATTAGGCATCGTCCTGTGATGTTTATAAGGGAAGTTTGACAGGGCTGGGAACAGTGTTGCTGGGTCCACATTTGGTGTTGATGTTGGAGGTATCTTTAGTGAGTCTCCAAGCGGGACTTGGGTCATCCTGAGGGAGGGGCCACATGTTCAAATAACAACACCAGAGTCCCTTCATACTTCTGCTAGCTACTTGCTGTATATTTGCTCCGCTTGTCAAGTCCTTTTCCCACAGCTCCGCAGATGCAAGAGTAAATCCAATTGTTATGATATTGGATTACTTCTGTATAATGACACGGCTGAGGTAATCCAGATAATGGATCACCCCACTCGGGATGTGAAGGGATTTTATTAAAAATGGTGTGCCCTTTCACCATTTCTAATAAACTCCCTTGAAATCTGTAATGCACTTCATTGCCACTCAAATTGGTGGCCTTTACCTGTGAGAGTGTTTCATCTAGACTGCAGGAATATTGCAGGATTCTTGTACCACTCCTCTGTTGTATTTATGAATATGGGTGGACCCTTCAGCCCACTGACTCCATACAGTCCTGTTTTCACTAATCCCCTTTTTTTTCCTCCCCACGTTCCCATTAACTCCCCCCCAGATTCTACTCCTCACTCACACATTGCCGGGGTGGGGGGGGGGGGGTTTGCAATTTACAGCAGCCAATCACTCTAACAAACTCGCACCTCTTTGGTTTACGGGCAGAAACTAGACCACAAAGAACCTTTTGCAGGTGCTGGAAATCCAAAGCAATACACACGAAGTGCTGGAAGAGCTCAGCAGGTCAGGCAGCATCTACGAAAATAAACAGACAGTTGACTTTTCGGGTGGAGACCCTTCTTGAGATCTGGAAAGGGGCGGGGGAAGACACCAGAATAAAAAGGTGGGGGGCACTGAAGCATCTGAGAGAAACGTGAAGTGACAGGAAGAGCGTGCAAACTCCCAAATGCACTCCCCGTGCATTCCTGCATATGGAAACAGGAACACAATCTATTAAAGACTCTGGTGCGGCTGTATTGCATTCAGTTTTGTTTGCCCCTTTATAGGACGGATTTGGAAGAAGTCTTTGGGGAGAGTTTTGAAGGGTTTACCGGGATGCTGCCCAGATTAGAGGTTATGTTCTGTAAGGAGAGGTTGGACGCACTCTAGTTGTTTCCTGTGAAGTGTCAGAAGTTTACAAGAGGAGTAGATAGAGTGGACAAAGGGTCGAAGTGTCGAATACCAGAGGACATGGATTTGAGGTGGGAGGTTGGAAGGAGATGTGCGGGGCAGGTTTTTTTTAACCTGGACTGCGCTGCCAGGTGTGGTGATGATGGAAGGCACCATGCAGGTGTTAAGAAGATCTTAGATAGGCACATGAATGTGCTAAAAATGGAGGGATACAGACCATGTGCAGACAGAAGGGATTAGTTTGGTTCGTTTTAATTAGTTCTGCACGATATTGAACTAATAGCAATGTTGATCGAAGAGGCTGAGTGCCATAGGGGAAGTTCGTGGATGTTGAGTTAGAGTACTCTTTCTCCAGAAGGACATAGAGGACTAGACGTTTTCTGTCCCAGTAACACCGCAGCCGATTTTACCCCCCCCCCCCCCCCCCCCCCGCGAGTCTCTTAATCCAGCAAGATTTTTCGGAAGCCTTGCAGCCTTGCCTCAGCCGGAGACTCCAGGTGAAACCTAACACTGGCCTCAAGACTGATTGTTTCTACAGCTTGGCTGGGATGAAAGGACCCCTGCTGTACAGGCTCAGCTGTTTGACACCAGCAGCAGCCAGATGTGCTGGAGTCACAGCTCTGGCAACAGCAGGCCTATGGCATGGCGGATGAAACAGATTATTCTGTCGCTCACAGACAGAGCCACGGTCACTGGCAGAGGGTGGGGAGGGGGTGGAAGGAGGGAAGGTGGTCCAGTGTCGCATTCAACCCCCAGTACATTCCCAGGGAGCAGTAAGGTTCCATTTGGTCTGCCTCTGCAGCATTTAACCCCTCTGTGCTGAACATCAGCGGCCAAGGTTTAAGAACTTACACTGCCCCTCCACAGCCTTCTGCCCTGTCCGGGGTCTGTCGAGGAGATAGGTTGCTGCAGCTGCCCACCTCAGCTCAGAGGTGGGTGAAGTGCCTCCATTTATAAGGCTTAGGCCTTTGAAAAGTCCACCTACCCACTCTTGAGATCAGAATCAGGTTTATTATCACCGGCATCTGTTGTGAAATTTGTTAACTTAGCAGCAGCAGTTCAATGCAAATCATAATAGAGAAAAAAAGATAAAAAATTAATTAGTAAATAAATCATCTGCAGTATATGTATATTGAATACAGTAAAAATCAAGTCGAGTTACTTTTTATCGTCATTTTGACCATAGCTGCTGGTACAGTACTCAGTGAAAACGGGACAACGTTTTTCAGGACCATGGTGCTACAAGAACAATACAAAAACTACACTAGACTACAGATCTACCCAGGACTGCATAAAATACAGAGAACAGTGCAAGCAGTACAATAAATAATAAACAAGACAATAGGCACAGCAGAGGGGCAGTAGGTTGATAGTTCGATGGCTTGGGGGGAAACTGTTACATAATAAACAGCTGAATGGCAGCGTCCAGGATTCCATCCGTTTCTGTACTCCCACCGAGTATCTCGTTGGGAGTCAGATGTAGTCCAATTTATTGTCCATTGGAGAGCAGAATGGACGGGAGAGCCTGCCGGCTAGAGCTTGCTTTTTTCCTGGCACAGACTCCCGCCCACTCACCTCACTTCCGCTTCCTCGCACACCGCTTACGACGTCCCCAACTCCGGCCACCAGCATCAGGCGACTCCCAGGACTGTAGGCCTGATTTCCTCAGCAAGCCGAGGTCGCACAATTTAACCAGCAGATCTTCATGAAGGTTTGTTTTTAGGCGATCCTTGTATTGTAGCAGTATCTGGCAATGGTAGATACTGTTAACCATTTCCCTAATCAGGAAAAAAAATTGTGCCTTAAATTAAATTTTAAAACTAAATTAAAGTAGCACCAGATCCGAAAGGCCATTGCTGCTGTGCCGTGCCGCTGCAGGATCAGAATCAAATCATGCAAAAAGCAGAAATAATATATATTAGAATAGTGAGGTAGTGTTCACGGGTTCAGTGTCCATTTAGGAATCTGATGGCAAAAGGGAAGAAGCTGCTCCTGAATCGCTGAATGTGTGTCTTCAGGCTTCTGTACCTCCTCCCTGATGGTAACAGTGAGAAAAGTGCATGCCCTGGGTGCTGGAGGTCCTTCATAATGGACACTGCCTTTCTGAGACTCTGCTCCCTGAAGATGTTCTGGGCACTTTGTAGGCTAGTGTCCAAGATGAGCTAACTAATATTATGACCCTCTGCAGTTTCTTTTGGTCCTGTGCAGTAGCCCCTCTGACACTGACAGTGATGCACCCTGTCAGAATGCTCTCCACGGTACAACTATAGAAGTTTTTGTGTGGATTTGTTGACATGCCAAATCTCTTCAAACTCCTAATGAAGTATACTTGCTGCCTTGGCTTCTTTACAACTACATCAATATGTTGGGACCAGGTTAGATCCTCAGAGATCTTGGAATTTGAAGCTGCTCACTCTCTCCACTCCTGATCCCTCTATGAGGATTGGTATGTGTTTCTTCATCTTAGCCTTCCTGAAGTCCACAATCAGGCTCAGTTGGAGTTCACTGTGAGTTTCAGAGTTCCCCAGATCTTGGAGGGTGGGGGCTTGGTTGTAATCGCAGTTTATGGCATAGGAGGAGGTAGTTCAGCTGGTTTTGATCAAGCTGAGCCCCAGTTGATCAGAACCCCTGGCCTGTTATACCTCAGTGGATGGTATGCTTGTCCCTGCATCTTGGTGTTGGCTTCCAGTGGCATGTAGACAGTGTTGAGTATTTAATATACCAGTAATATTTGTGTAGTATTATAAATATAATGTTTGATTAACATTCTTCATTGTTTAAATAATCCATTTTGATTGTATGAAATACATGAATGGCATACATCATCGTGTCACATGCACGTGCCTTGCTTAAAGTAAAAGCGAACATACACGAGTTTTCTCCTGACTCCCTTGTTTCTAATTAGTTTAGTATTCTGGAGTTACAAAAACCTAACAGTGATGATGAGGAAATTTCAAATGAGCCTGAGACAACTACCTACCTGTTGAAGCGCTGCAAGACATTTAAATTTAATAAAAGAGTACAGCGAGAAATGATAGATTTTTTTTAAAGCGCCGCATATTTTATTTTCTTCATAGCAGAAAAGGGAAGACCATAAGATATAGGAGCAGAATTAGTTATTTAGCCCGTCTTCACAGACGATAGAGTAAAAATAAAAGACCGAAAACGGAAGAATTCACAGGTTCATACAGTGAATACCAGGTTTTAGTAATGATTAAGAATAAAGATTAGAAGTGGCTGGCAACATCAGAAAGATTGGCGCATTTGATTAACAACAGAGAACTGGATATTATATATGGAGCAGATTGAACAAGACTTTAAAATAAATGAAATAGCCAATGAGAAATGAGTAACAGTTTTGCTGAGTGCATTGGATTTAATGGCATACAGTTTGTTTCAAGGTTTAACTGCTCCAACCAAACCAATGAAAATAAACTTTGCTGATATTGTGAATGACTGATATTGTAATGCAGGAAAAATTAGAAGCAAAACCATTGCTGATTGTAGAGCTGTTTGGGTTTCATAAGTGGAATCAAAAGTAAGAGGAGTCCTTTTCAGTTAATGTGGCTGAATTTAAGAGATTGTCTAAGCATTGTTAATTCAATAATGGGCTTAATGATGTACTGAGAGGTTGCTTAGTTTGTGGAATCTTACAAAAAAGTGTTGAAAAACAGCCCCGAACTGAAGCACAACTCACATTTAAAAGAGCAGTTGAAATAGCTGTAAGAATGGAAACACCAGACAGAGACACAACTGAGTTGCAGTCAGAAATGGAAGTGAGTGGAACAAAATTTTTGTGGCTAAACAGAAACCAACCTGGCTGAATGAATTCTGTTAACATTGTGGTAGGCCTCACACACACCCAACAAATGCAGATTTAAAGGTGAAACCTGCTGAAAATGCAACAGAGCAGGACACATGCAAAGAGCGTGTTGGACACACAAAAATAAATGGACTGCACAGGGAAGAGAAAAAGTCAAGTTGTACTTTCACAAGGAGCACTAATCTGTGTGTTATTGATGAAAAATCTGATAGTAATAAAAGTGATACAGGACTGGATAGCCTTGAGATTTATAATCTGTAAACTAACAACAGATAAGCAATATGTCTAACACCAGACATGACTGGAAAATTAACTAAATTAGAATTGGACACTGGCTCGGCTGCTTCATTCATACCACAAGATGAGTTTGAATGGCATTTCAAAGATATTAAACTGAAGCCTGCAGATATCCAACTGGAGGGAAGATAACTCCTGTGGGAATAACATTTGTACTGTGAAATACAACAAGCCATATTGGGCCCAGGAGGGCCACCATTGTGGTGGGGGGGGGGGGTGATTGACTGAGACAACTAAACTTGATTGGCGATCCATCCACCACTTGCCCTGTAACAGAGTCAACTGTAAGCTAACTAAGAAAGATACTGGATAATGCCACAACTGTCTCTATGCTGTGCACCATGAGCTGTTGCTGGACAGACCACACTGTTCAGAGGAATCGTGAAACTGATGAAAGCACTGTTTTGTAGGCAACGTGTCTTAGAAAGCTTCTGATGTGTCAGTCAGGCAGTTAATTGTGAAATGTGGCTTGGTTTTAAGCTGGAAGTGTTCAAGGAGCTTCAGGAAAGTTGAAAGCATTCACTTTCTGTGAATATAAAGAACCAGAACCTACTCTGTGACCATCAAGGTTATTGCATGAACTTAAAGTGGAGACAAAAAGCTGCTTGTAGAAGTAGATGCAAAGACCATAGTCCAGCTGGATGAATGGAAGCTGAAAAGGAGTTAATGGAAAATCAAAAACAGAGGATTCATCAGATGATATGGATGAGGAAACCAAGAGCAGAGATCAGATCGTAAAGGGAGCAATAGAGGGATTAATAAGAGAATACTCCAGTGAGCTGAATGCTTCCCAAGATCAAGATGCACATCCCAGAGAGAAGAAAAAAGGATAAACGTGACCCTATTTCTTGATAAATTAACAAATGCAGAGTTACTCTCAAAAAACTCGAAAAAGAAAAAGGTGAGAAAAAGACAAGAAGTTGAAAATAAAGAGACAAGATAGAGAGAAAGAACAGAAGCAAAACAGAAAGGCATGAAAGAGAAGGAAAGTGAGAAAGAAAAAGATTGGGATAAGGAGAAAGAAGCCGGACCGGACAGAATCAAAGATGGAAGTACATCCAGAACTGTCAGAACCACTTCCTGCAACCTCAGAGTCAACTCCTGCAACTACCATGGAGGAGCCCCAGAACCTGAAATAGTTTTCACGGCCACAAGACTCACCTGTCAAGCAGAGCAACATCCCTCAAGAGTAAGGAAGCCTCCACAGTGCTTAAATCTTTAGGCCTGAATGGGACAACTTAATAGATAAGCATAAATTCCAACTCAATATTTCAGTAATACCTGAGTAATGTTGTAAATATGTGTTTGATTATGCATTATTTGTGATATACTTAATTCATTATGGTTCTATGTGCAAAATTCATGAAAATGGCATACATCATACACGCGTGCCTCATGTTGGCATGTGCCAACATACATGAGTTATCTTCCGGCTCCCTTTTTCTTCTAATTAGTTTAACATTTTGGAGTTGCAAAACACAACAGAAAGAAAGCTACACCTGCTGCCATCTCCTCAGTGGCAGCCTTGGTCGCCCAATGACAGAGGCTCCCTGCAGTGCCCATTGGCTTCCTTCCTGCAAGCTCAGGCTCAAAGTGAGAGAGTGGCAGATATGAAAGGTGCATTTTTCACCCAGTGTAGTTCTATCCAGAGTGAGCTGCCAGAGGAGGTGGTGGAGGCAGGAATGGTAACAATATTTGAGAGGCATGTGGGCAGGACATCAAAACTGTGTAATCACGTGGCATGGCAGTCAGCATTGACACAGTGGGCAGAAGGGCCTTTTCTGCTCTCTAACTCCGAGTTCATTCAGTCATAAAGCAGGATACTGGGAGCTCGATAGAGCAGGTTTTGAATTAACGTGTGTCTGTCTGTGTTGGCATTTGTAGTATGTTCTGAAGTTCTTGCTCTCTTTTCCGTGGGTTTTCCCCTGACCTGCTCGTGGACGCTGGAGCCCTCTCTTTGCTCCAACCAGCTGGTGGGGCTGAGCAAGGCCAGCAGCTTTCAAGATTTATTCTGGCTCACCCTCACCCCTCTGTGAAGGAGAGAGCTATGGGTTTGGCTCCCATTATAGAGATGTATTCAGCTATCTTAAGGTGCAGGACAGAGGGAGCACTGCAGTGTCTCCAGTAACCCAAGGGTGTGAGTTATTGATTTCATTGCAGGACAGGCTTTGTAGGACTAACCCTTCACCGCCCCATGGCCTTGGCCAGTATTTTCCCTGGTGTCATTAAAATTTATGCTCTCATCACCGTCAAACCAGAATATATAGGAGCTTAATTTGCTGGGAAGTAAGTGAGATATTTAAATATACTGTATGTCTCAGAAGTTACAAATCCCTGAAGGGTTCTACTGATCCCAGGGAGAGCTATTCAGTTCCCTAGGTTTATTTGGATCTTTACATTAGATCCCTTTATACCATAATAGCAACCTGCTATTGTCACGCTGTAACAAGGCAATGAAGCATAAACTAGCCAGCTGCTCCTTGCAGCCCACGCATGGTTGTGTAGGTGTGGCTGTTGGAATTGAGATGAAGTTGGAGAGCTTCAGGTGTCCACGGCGAGATTCTGGAGTGCCTTGTAACCGACCAACCTCGAGACATGGACAGACTGTAGTTACCATTCTGGAACTTCCCATGCTCTCCCCGCCTCCTGATCGTTGGCCATCTAGGTAGGAACAAAACCAACTCCTGTTTGATCCTGTCAAGTTTGTGCCTCCTGGTCTATTTCATAGAGATGGTCATGCTTATACACCACAATTTAACAGTCCTTTCTCCTTCACAGAACAACCAGTTACAGACAGGTCCATCCTCGTAACTCTCCTGCATTTCCGGCATCCCTGTTTGTCTCCCTGCTGCCCCCACCCTTCCCAGAGCGAGCAGACCCCTTTCCCATGGTGAGGCGATCAAGACCATCAATGGCCCTCCAGACACAGTCTCATTGTATTTCATGTGGTCCTTGTATTCTCATCTAAGAGCAATAAAGAGAAGGTATCCTGTATGCCGTTTTATCCACTCCATCTAGCTGTCTTGTTACAGAGGTCTATGATAAGTTGTCCCTGATCGCTCAATGCTCAAGTCTTCAACCATTTATCATATAGTCCCTCACCAAAATTTCTCCTGTTCTACCGTTCCCCCTCCCTAAATCCATGGCCTCTCGCTTCTCCAGATGTTCTTCTACTGTTTTGTGCCCAGAGCATGTGTACTTGGATAGCACTGGACCCAGTGCTGAGCCCTGCAACATTCCGGCCACTGAGAATGAGGAGCGGTTTCTGCACCTTCACCTTGAAACGGCCTTTCAGTAGTTCACAGAGATGAAGGTGACCCTCCCTCTTGTTTCGTTTGATTGTGAACTGTAGGCTTGGGCCCTTTTCCTTACAAGGAGAGTGCGATGCCTACGGCCCTGATCCGGCCCCAGAGCACTTGCGTGCACTGGACCGGAAGCTTGGCTGGGCCGGGTCAGGGCCGTGAGCTGGTTTAACCTGGCTGCCTCCAGTATTCACGTTGTTGCCTTCTCTCACAGGTCCGATGGCAGCACTGGAGTCTCATCATGGAGGGGGTTGTACCTTCAGACAAGGCCAATTACACCTGCGTGGTGGTTAACCAGTACGGCAGCATCAACCACACCTACCAGCTGGATGTTGTCGGTAGGAAACCCAGGCGTTCATTTTAACAGAATAAGTGTTGTTGTTTATTAACGGCATTGGCCTCACTGATCTCTGAACATTCAGCTTGTTCTCCGCCTCCAAGCCCAGGTGCATTGTTTCTCTTTCTAGTGAGTGCAGAATGTCTGATGCATGGATGCACCAACATTGAGCTAAGGACCCCTACTGCATCATTATTATCTAATGTGTTTACATTGATTCTGGGTTTTGTTTCATTATTGTGTTCTTTATCTTACTGTGGTTGTGAGGCTTTGTGCTGCATCAGATCCGGAGTAACAATTGTTTTGTTCTCCTTTGTAGCTGTGTACTGAAACTGGCATTTAACAGTCTTGAATCTTTCCCCCTACCTTGCCTGTCTTGGTGCTGTTCTGTTCCATTCCTGAGTCAGGACGTACTGAACAGTAGAGTTCCAACTCAGCCTGTCCTCCACCGACCGCGGTTGGCCAGAGCAGGACTGCATGCTGGGCGTGTTCTGTCCTGGGACCCTGGAATTATTAGGGCTGGCACAGGAATTATTGGATTCTTGTGTTGACTCTGGTGAATTACACTGCTAAAGTTGAGGTCTGTATCAGTAGAGGGGTGTGTAATAGTCGGGTGAATTGAATTGATTTTATTACTTACATCCTTCACATACATGAGAAGTAAAAAGCTTTATGTAACATTTCTGTCTAAATGTGCAATTATAGTAATTTATAATAAATATATGCAACAAAATAGTCAATAAAACATAGAAATACAGTTGTGTCAGCATGAATTAATCAGTCTGATGATCTGGTGGAAGAAGCTGTCCCGGAGCCTGTTGGTCTTGGCTTTTATGCTGAGGTACCGTTTCCCAGATGGTAGCAGCTGCAACATTTTGAGGTTGGGGTGATTTGTGGTTGTGGTTGGGTCCCCAATGACCTTCCTGACCCTTTTTACACACCTGTCCTTGTAAATGTCCCGAATAGTGGAAAGTTGACATCTACAGATACACTGGCCTGTCCGCACCACTCTCTGCAGAGTCCTACGATTGAGGGAAGTACAGTTCCCATACCAGGCAGTGATAAAGCCAATCAGGATGCTCTTAATTGTGCCCCTGTAGAAAGTTCTTAGAATTTGGTGGAGCATACCAAACTTCTTCAACCGCCTGAGGTGAAAGAGGTGCTGTTGTGCCTTTGTCACCACACAGCCAGTAGGTACAGACCACGTGAGATCCTCAGTGATGTTTATGCCAAGGAACTTAAAGCTGTTCACCCTCTCAACCCCAGATCCATTGATATCAATAGGGGTTAGCCCGTCTCCATTCCCTCTGTAGTCCACAACCAGCTCCTTTGTTTTTGTGACGTTGAGGGAGAGGTTGTTTTCTTGACACCGCTGTGTCGGGGAGATGACTTCCTCTCTGTCGTCTGTTTCATTATTATTTGAGATTAGGCCAATCAGTGTAGTGTCATCAGCAAATTTAATTAGCAGATTGGAGCTGTGGGAGATGACACAGTAATGGGTATACAGAGGGTGAAGTTTGCCCATGAGGGTATACCCAGAGCGTGTGTGTATAGCAGTGAGGTGGTGTGTAATGATTGGATAATGTATAACACTGCTGGTATGTAATGATGTGTGTAACAGTGTTGTGTAACACTAGTGATGCGTGACAGTGTGTGTAAGAGTGTGGTGTATAAGGTTGGATTGGAGCGTAATACTCCGATGATATGGAATGATAATGGTGGTTAATGTTGTGTGCTGTGTATAATGTATGCAAGGCTGAGGCGGAGTGGATGTAATGGTGCGGTGTGAAACAATGTGCTCAAAGCTGGCGTGGCGTGTAACGATGTTTGTCACACGTGCAGACTGCTGCCACCAGCAGCACACTCGAGCCAGTTAAAACTGATTTGCATTTTATTGCATTCCATTAAGGCAAGGAATTCTTGGCCCAAACAGGGCAAAAAGCCCATTTGTTAATGCTGATTAGATGCAACTCTGACAGGCTTTTTGTGAAATGACTGTGCCTGTGTTTGCTTGGTTTGGCCTTTGACCATTCCCTCCCCATGAATCAGTAGGATGTTTATTTTCTGTCCTTGATGGGTCACTTGCTGGCTGGTATCAGGAAAGGAAGCATTTGTGTTAATGTTTGGCTGTCCTGGTGTTTGAATGGACTCTTACAGTTTACTTCTGCACAGCCTTATCTTCAACTGTCAGGAAGCTTCCTCCTCCTCCTCTCCGTCGCCTCTTCATCAGTGTTTACAACAAAGTGTCTGGTCTTTGCTGTGTCTGTTTGTCTGTCAGTGCTCCAGTAACACTGGGCAGTGTGTGTGGTGTGTGTACACGCACACGCACGTGAACTCCACAGGTGTGAGCATAAAGTTTGCAGAGCAGGGAGAGTACCACCATCTGAGGGAGACGTCAATCCTGAACGCAGTCTATGCTCAAGAACGTAGGAATCGTTTGGGAGAAAGTTCTGGGCGACCGTTGGGCGGTGCATGCGCTAGACGATAGGGATTGCCTGGTTTTCACAATGCTGTGTATGGGGACCGTCTGTGCATACATGGGAATCGGAACGAGAACTCCAGTTCCAGGACTCTGTCTCAATCCCTAATCAGTCACTAATTTCAAACTGTTTGGAGATCCAGAGATTCAGATATTTCTTCAACTTTTTGTTCTGCTCAGACTTCGTCTTTTCTCCTATTTGTCTGCTGCTCCCCTCCAACACATACCACACTCCCCTCCAACACATACCACACTCCCCTCCAACACATACCCACATTCCCCTCCAACACATACCCACACTCCCCTCCAACACATACCACACTCCCCTCCAACACATACCCACACTCCCCTCCAACACATACCACACTCCCCTCCAACACATACCACACTCTCCTCCAACACATACCCACACTCCCCTCCAACACATACCACACTCTCCTCCAACACATACCCACACTCCCCTCCAATACATACCACACTCCCCTCCAACACATACCCACACTCCCCCAACACATACCACACTCCCCTCCAACACATACCCACACTCCCCTCCAACACATACCCACACTAACCCAACACGTACCCACACTCCCCTCCAACACATACCACACTCCCCCAACACATACCACACTCCCCCAACACATACCACACTCCCCTCCAACACATACCCACACTCCCCCAACACATACCCACACTCCCCTCCAACACATACCCACACTCCCCTCCAACACATACCACACTCCCCTTCAACACATACCCACACTCCCCCAACACATACCCATGCTCCCCCAACACATACCACACTCCCCTCCAACACATACCCACACTCCCCTCCAACATATACCACACTCCCCTCCAACACATACCCACACTCCCCCAACACATACCCACACTCCCCCAACACATACCCACACTCCCCTCCAACACATACCCACACTAACCCAACACATACCACACTCCCCTCCAACACATACCACACTCCCCTCCAACACATACCCACACTCCCCTCCAACACATACCCACACTCCCCTCCAACACATACCACACTCCCCCAACACATACCCACACTCCCCTCCAACACATACCACACTCCCCTCCAACACATACCACACTCCCCCAACACATACCCACACTCCCCTCCAACACATACCACACTCCCCCAACACATACCCACACTCCCCTCCAACACATACCCACACTCCCCCAACACATACCCACACTCCCCTCCAACACATACCACACTCCCCCAACACATACCCACACTCCCCTCCAACACATACCCACACTCCCCTCCAACACATACCACACTCCCCCAACACATACCCACACTCCCCTCCAACACATACCACACTCCCCTCCAACACATACCACACTCCCCTCCAACACATACCACACTCCCCTCCAACACATACCCACACTCCCCTCCAACACATACCCACACTCCCCCAACACATACCCACACTCCCCTCCAACACATACCCACACTCCCCCAACACATACCCACACTCCCCCAACACATACCCACACTCCCCAACACATACCCATACTCCCCTCCAACACATACCCATGCTCCCCTCCAACACATACCCACACTCCCCTCCAACACATACCCATGCTCCCCTCCAACACATACCCATACTCCCCTCCAACACATACCACACTCCCCTCCAACACATACCCACACTCCCCTCCAACACATACCCACACTCCCCCAACACATACCCACACTCCCCTCCAACACATACCACACTCCCCTCCAACACATACCCACACTCCCCTCCAACACATACCCATACTCCCCTCCAACACATACCCACACTCCCCTCCAACACATACCCACACTCCCCCAACACATACCCACACTCCCCTCCAACACATACCACACTCCCCTCCAACACATACCACACTCCCCTCCAACACATACCCACACTCCCCCAACACATGCCACACTCCCCTCCAACACATACCACACTCCCCTCCAACACATACCCACACTCCCCTCCAACACATACCCACACTAACCCAACACGTACCCACACTCCCCTCCAACACATACCACACTCCCCTCCAACACATACCACACTCCCCTCCAACACATACCCACACTCCCCCAACACATACCCACACTCCCCTCCAACACATACCACACTCCCCTCCAACACATACCCACACTCCCCTCCAACACATACCCACACTCCCCCAACACATACCCACACTCCCCTCCAACACATACCACACTCCTCTCCAACACATACCACACTCCCCTCCAACACATACCCACACTCCCCCAACACATACCACACTCCCCTCCAACACATACCACACTCCCCTCCAACACATACCACACTCCCCTCCAACACATACCCACACTAACCCAACACGTACCCACACTCCCCTCCAACACATACCCACACTCCCCCAACACATACCCACACTCCCCTCCAACACATACCCACACTCCCCCAACACATACCCACACTCCCCCAACACATACCCACACTCCCCAACACATACCCATACTCCCCTCCAACACATACCCATGCTCCCCTCCAACACATACCCACACTCCCCTCCAACACATACCCATGCTCCCCTCCAACACATACCCATACTCCCCTCCAACACATACCACACTCCCCTCCAACACATACCCACACTCCCCTCCAACACATACCCACACTCCCCCAACACATACCCACACTCCCCTCCAACACATACCACACTCCCCTCCAACACATACCCACACTCCCCTCCAACACATACCCATACTCCCCTCCAACACATACCCACACTCCCCTCCAACACATACCCACACTCCCCCAACACATACCCACACTCCCCTCCAACACATACCACACTCCCCTCCAACACATACCACACTCCCCTCCAACACATACCCACACTCCCCCAACACATGCCACACTCCCCTCCAACACATACCACACTCCCCTCCAACACATACCCACACTCCCCTCCAACACATACCCACACTAACCCAACACGTACCCACACTCCCCTCCAACACATACCACACTCCCCTCCAACACATACCACACTCCCCTCCAACACATACCCACACTCCCCCAACACATACCCACACTCCCCTCCAACACATACCACACTCCCCTCCAACACATACCCACACTCCCCTCCAACACATACCCACACTCCCCCAACACATACCCACACTCCCCTCCAACACATACCACACTCCTCTCCAACACATACCACACTCCCCTCCAACACATACCCACACTCCCCCAACACATACCACACTCCCCTCCAACACATACCACACTCCCCTCCAACACATATCACACTCCCCTCCAACACATACCCACACTAACCCAACACGTACCCACACTCCCCTCCAACACATACCACACTCCCCTCCAACACATACCCACACTCCCCCAACACATACCCACACTCCCCTCCAACACATACCACACTCCCCTCCAACACATACCCACACTAACCCAACACGTACCCACACTCCCCTCCAACACATACCACACTCCCCTCCAACACATACCACACTCCCCTCCAACACATACCCACACTCCCCTCCAACACATACCACACTCCCCTCCAACACATACCACACTCCCCTCCAACACATACCCACACTCCCCTCCAACACATACCCACACTCCCCCAACACATACCCACACTCCCCTCCAACACATACCCACACTCCCCCCAACACATACCCACACTCACCCCAACACATACCCACACTCCCCCAACACATACCCACACTCCCCTCCAACACATACCCACACTCCACTCCAACACATACCCATACTCCCCTCCAACACATACCACACTCCCCTCCAACACATACCCACACGCCCCTCCAACACATACCCACACTCCCCCAACACATACCCACACTCCCCTCCAACACATACCACACTCCCCCAACACATACCCACACTCCCCCAACACATACCCATACTCCCCTCCAACACATACCCACACTCCCCTCCAACACATACCCATGCTCCCCCAACACATACCCACACTCCCCTCCAACACATACCCACACTCCCCTCCAACACATACCCACACTCCCCTCCAACACATACCACACTCCCCCAACACATACCCACACTCCCCCAACACATACCCATACTCCCCTCCAACACATACCACACTCCCCCAACACATACCCACACTCCCCTCCAACACATACCCACACTCCCCCAACACATACCTACACTCACCCCAACACATATCCACACTCCCCTTCAACATGTACCCACACTCCCCCAACACGTACCCACACTCCCCCCCAACACATACCCACACTCCCCTCCAACACATACCACACTCCCCTCCAACACATACCCACACTCCCCCAACACGTACCCACACTCCCCTCCAACACATACCCACACTCCCCTCCAACACGTACCCACACCCTCCAACACGTACCCACACTCCCCTCCAACACGTACCCGCACTCCCCCAACACATACCCACACTCCCCCAACACATACCCTCACTCCCCCAACACATACCACACTCCCCTCCAACACATACCCACACTACCCCCAACACATACCTACACTCCCCCCAACACATATCCACACTCCCCTTCAACATGTACCCACACTCCCCCAACACGTACCCACACTCCCCCAACACATACCCATACTCCCCCAACACGTACCAACACTCCCCTCAAACACGTACCCACACTCCCCCAACACATAACCACACTCCCCCAACACGTACCCACACTCCCTCCAACACATACCCACACTCCCCTTCAACACGTACCCACACTCCCCTTCAACACTTACCCACACTCCCCCAACACGTACCCACACTCCCCTCCAACACGTACCCACACTCCCCCCAACACATACCCACACTCCCCCCAACACATACCCGCACTCCCCTCCAACATGTACCCACACTCCCCCAACACGTACCCACACTCCCTCCAACACATACCCACACTCCCCTCCAACACGTACCCACACTCCCCTCCAACACATACCCGCATTCCCCCCCAACACGTACCCACACTCCCCTCCAACATGTACCCACACTCCCCCAACACGTACCCACACTCCCTCCAACACATACCCACACTCCCCTCCAACACGTACCCACACTCCCCTCCAACACGTACCCACACTCCCCTCCAACACGTACCCACACTCCCAATATATACCCACACTCCCCTCCAACACGTACCCACACTCCCAACACGTACCCGCACTCCCTCCCAACACGTACCCACACTCCCCCAACAGATACCCGCACTCCCCCAACACATCAACACATACCCACACTCCCTCCCAACACATACCCACACTCCCCTCCAACACGTACCCACACTCCCCCCAACACATACCCGCACTCCCCTCCAACACGTACCCACACTCCCTCCAACACATACCCACACTCCCCTCCAACACGTACCCACACTCCCCTCCAACACATACCCACACTCCCCCAACACGTACCCTCACTCCCTCCCAACACATACCCACACTCCCCCTCAACACATACCCACACTCCCCCAACACATACCCACACTCCCGTCAACACATACCCACACACCCACCCTCATTCATGCCTCTCTCCCACCTCCCCCTCTCCCTCCCCAGTCTCTCTCCCCCCCACTCTCTCTCTGTCCCCCCACTCTCTCCCAATCTCCCCTGTGCCCCTATTTCCTCCCTCTCACCCCCACCCCCCTCCCCCTCCCCTCCTGATGAGCAACACCACCTTACCGCGATTGCAGATGGTACCCACCGTTGGTGTGGGGGGTGGATTTAGTTCAGCTGCTTGCTCCCTTGCCCAGGAGCCCTGCCAATCATCCAGTATCGAAGCAGGTCATGGTGCCATTCTGTCTCTCAACCCGTGCCCCTTCTCCTTTTCTCTCTCTCTCTCTCTCTCTCTCAGAACGCTCACCTCATCGACCAATCCTACAGGCCGGCCTCCCCGCCAACAAGACAGTGACGGTGGGCAGTGACGTGGAGTTTGTCTGCAAGGTCTACAGTGACCCCCAGCCCCACATCCAGTGGCTGAAGCATGTGAGGGTGAACGGCAGCAGAATGGGCCCTGACGGATCCCCCTACGTCCAGGTCCTCAAGGTGCGTCTTTGTCTGCGGACGAGCAGGGGCCCCGGGGTGGGGGAGGGGCGCGCAGTGAATACAGATGGGTGCTCACCGTCCAACATTGAAGCAATGGGCCGATTGGACAGTTTCCATGCTGTATGACTCTGGTGTAAAGACTACCCGGGACTCTTCTTTGGCCTGTCGTGGGGACAGACTGGCCGGAGTGCTTCATCCGCTCCTCCAATCCCTGTTGGCAGGAAAGCTACAAGAGAATCGTCACATTGCCGCTTTCTCTGACACACCAAACCCTGACATTAACCCTTTAATGAGAGAGAGAGTTAAAGCATTCCTCTCTCAACATTAGCAGCTGCACTCACTCAGTGTTAAGGGAGCACATGGAGACTTTGGTTTTATTCCCCTTTGGGATGTCAGTGCCTTCAAGTCCCTTCCTGCTGAGAGCTGGGTGACTCGGACTTCCTCAGCACACTGAGACCTTCCTCCCCAATACCTCAACTCACCACGGCACTGGACTTCCCTTTGTACCCAAAATCACCCCCTCCCTTCTCTGTCCTGGAAGCACCGATGACTCCTTGGAGACGTCAGCCAAGGGTCTCTGTATGGAAATGGCCCAGCAGTACGAGATGGCACCTGTAGAAATTTGTACAAACTCCTCAGCGAGCAGACAGCCAAAGAGTGGCACAAAGTTACTACAGTACCAGCGATCTGGGTTCAATTCCCACCACTGACTGTATTGAGGTAGTATTTTCTCCCCATTTCCCTGGATTTCCTCCGGGTCATCTGGTTTCCACCCACGTTCCAAGGGTACGTATAGACGGGTTGATTGGTCACGTGGGTGGTGCAGGCTCTTTACCCTGCTGTGCCTCTAAAATAAAATTTAAATTAAAAAGATAAGCTGCAGGTGCTGGAAATCCAAAATAAAATCTGAGGCAGTTGGAAGTATTCAGCAGGTCAGGCAGCATCTGTGAAGGGAGAACGTCGCAGGTTGATGATCTTTTGTCAGAATAGTCTTTGTCCTGTCGGTTAACTCCATTTCTCTCTCTAACTGAGCTGTGTCCTTTGTGAATGCACTGGATGTTTGCAGCCTACTTATCCGGCTGTAAAGCCTGGGTTCTGATAAAGCTGCATCAAAGGTTATTAAGTCATTAAACCTCATGAGCCTCTGTTTTGACTGCACCCAGCAGCCAGGGTCATGTGTCCAGGTTGTTCGGATGTCAGTGACATTGCTCACCTGCTAGTTAACTTTAGATGGCCAGTCTTCCCAGTGACATTGGTGGGGAGGTGGGAGTGGTAACCAGCCCAGTCCTAGTGACCCGTGATGTCCTTCTGACCTTGCCAGGACTGTGGCTGTGCCTTCACATGGCTTCAGCAAGCCCCACCACACTCTGGCGTGACCGTGGGATCATAGAAAAATGTACACCACCAACGGAGGACATTCAGCCCATCCAGTTCTGTGCTGGCTGAGAAGGACCGCCTCGCCCCAAACCCACTGGGTCCAGCAGCCTTGCAAGTCACAGTTCTTCAGGGACACCCCCCAAACCTGTGGGAAGGTTAATGCCCCCAGTCCACTCTCAGACACTTAGTTTTGCAGTCCCACCATGCTCAATGAAGTCACGCGACCCCATCTCTCCCCCAAGTGTCCACTAGTTAAGCGAATGATTCACTTCCACTAATATTGAAGAGTTGACCCTGTACTCATCAGGTAATCTCACTAGACAAGGACAGTCATTTTCATCCTCAGAGTTTGGACTGTACGCTGACATCGACCTGTGTCTTGGGAACAGTGGGTGATATGTCAAGCTCCCTCTGTCGTATTTGACTGGTTGTGCCAACTTCAATATCCTAACCATGTCTTTTTATTAAAGATCTCGGGGTATCTAAGGGAGGGCACAGTAGCCTGTTGGTGAGGATACTGCACTGGTACCCAGGGTTCTGGCAGTGAGTTCACATCTCATCACTGGAGATAACCTAAATCCAGAGATCCAGATTTATCTGGTTCAGTGAATTCCTTTAGGACTGGAAGCCTGTAATCCTTACCCAATCTGGGCAATGCCATTCGTGGCTCAAAAAGCTGGAAGCACTTGGCAGGTCAGGTTGTACCTGTGGGGAGAGTGTGTTCATGTTACACTCAGGCAAAGGACACCGGGAGATGAACAGGAAGGGTTGATTCTGCCTAATCAATATAGAGGAGCCCTTGGTGAGATCCCATTTTGCCCCATCCCTGATGCGCTGAAACGGTGGTGGAGTTGGACAGTTCACTAGAGCGAAAACCGTTCAAGCACCGGGTGATTTACTGGGTCACCTCAGTGGCAGCCATGTTGAGTGGGAATGCTGTTGCAAAGGGAAGACCATCTCCCAGAAGCAGACTTGACATCAGATTTCACTTGTCCCAGTCCACCATTGAGTATGTCACCCCATGACTAACCCGTGTAGACAGCCTCTCCAACTTCCCCTCGAAGCAAAGCGGGCAGGGAGAGCTTCCAGCACCCGTTGGTGACCCGTGAGTAAAGGGCGGCCCAGGGATGTGTTTCACTGAAGTCTCTTGTTCGCAGGTCCGATCATCGTTCTCTCATTGATTTGTTCTAGCATTCGGGGATTAATAGTTCGGATGCGGAACTGCTGACCCTGTTCAATGTGACTGAAGTTGACAGCGGAGAGTATATTTGTAAAGTTTCCAATTATATTGGTGAGGCCAATCAGTCAGCGTGGCTCACAGTAACCAGGCCAAAGTTGGAAGGTAAACCCTCAGCTAGAAACACTTCACAGAAAGGGGCTAGCGAGGGCTAACTCGTCTTGAGAGAGTTGGGTGAACTGTTCCATTCTGTAATCGTGGTATACGTCTTTTTTCTTTCCCCTTTTTCTGCTGTTCATGTGCAAACCCAATGATGATCATGGAAAAATGCCCACAATTCTGAAGGACGGCCGTCTGCTCCTGCCACCTCCCTTGCTTTCCTCTGCTTTTCCAGGGTCCCCGTGCTACTGGGATCCGCTCTGTAAGAAGCTGAAGCCTTTTGAATCGCAATCACGTCTAACATCACTGGCGTGTTGTTTTGTGGCAGCAGTACAAGCTGGGTGGGTGGGGGAGGGAGGGTGAAGTGAAAAGCTGGGAAGTGATGGGTTGGAAAGGTAAAGGGCTGGAGAAGAAGGAATCTGATAGGAGAGGAGAGTGAACTATGGGAGAAAGGGAAGGAGGAGTGGTATCGGGGAGAGGAGATGGAGGTGATAGGTAGATCAGGAAAAGAGGTAATGCAGGCCAGATTGCAGAGTTGAAGAAAGGGGGGAGGGGTGGAGTAAATTACCGGAAGTTGGAGAAATCAGTTTTTTTTATCATGCTGTGTAATACTAAAGGAAGACTTGCCTCAGACTCACTGCCTCAATGATATCAGACAACCAGCTATAACATCGCCCTAGAACTTTCCGTCTCCATTGAGCTAGCAACTGCCCTGACATTCCCCAGTCCATGTCCTGCTTGTGTCTCTGATCAGCTAGTTAAACTGTCAGAGCCGAATCCCAACACTAATGAGGCATTCGGGTTATGTAACTCTGAGCATTGGGTGAGCCCCACACACCATTAAAGCACATTGTTAAGATGATGAGAGAGGAGATGCACAGGGGTTGGTGGGTTCGATGTCGGGAGTCTGATTCCTTTGGCTGCTGAGCTGGGAGCGAAGGTTCGAGAACTGGTCACCTGAGGCTTCTCAGTGTTCTTCACTCAATGGGGTGGAACTCTGTCCCCTCGATGGATGTGAAGATCAACAGTATGATTGTAGGGCTTCAGGCATCTTGAGGGTAATGAGTATTGGAAGGGAAGAGGGATCCTGAGGTAGAAGATTAGCCTTGTGTGGTTATTGCTCACACAAATTAGGAGGGCTCTCAGAATTTTAAATTCTTCTCCCCAGCCCTCTGTCCCTACTCCCCAAACAAGCTGGTACCTCTTAAAACCAAATAAGGTGTGAGGGACTTTGGAGGTTAACCATGCCTGCAAGATTAGTGTGATGGAGGGGAGCTGCTGGCCCAGAGACCCACGTCCTGGGCCTGTTTCATTCTGAGCATTGGTCAGCAGTGGGTGCAGAGGTGACAACTGGCACTAATCCCAAAGGAAGCAGCGAGAATGCATCTAAAACTTCCCCAAGTATCGAGAGCTCATCCTCAGATTTCATCCAATCCCTGTTTTAATGAGCTGCCCTGCTCTTTGCCTCCCCTTTTCCTTTTCTGATCTGTGTACTGTCAGCCCCCAGCACCTGTACTTTCCTGTCTCCATTCTCTGCCACCTCTCCACCTCATCCCCTGGCTCGTTCTGTGCATTGTGGGTCCATTTTCTCCATGAGGTCCATCGCTCGCATGTGGAGATGGGCATGGTCAAACAAAATGGTGGTGGGTTTAACACGTAACTGAAGACCTTTTTTGCTTCCTAGGACAGGTGTGGACTCCTGCAGTCCTGGAAGGTCACCTGTGAACCAGGTGTCACCTTAACTCAAAGCCCAGGGGTGGGCCAATGAGACTAATAAAATGGTTTCTCTAGCTGCGTCTCTCCACAGTTCTCACCTGGTCTGCTTGTCCCGTTTGCTTCCGTTCTCTCTTCTAGACGGCTGGTGTTAATACAACGGATAAAGAAATGGAAGCTCTCTATTTACGGAATGTTACTTTTGAGGATGCAGGGCAGTATACGTGCTTGGCGGGTAATTCTATTGGGATTTCCCATCACTCTGCATGGTTGACAGTTCTTCAAGGTACATATGGCTCTTTTCTCTACTATTAACACTTCGAGCAAAAGCCTATGTTATCCACTGCTTCTAAAGCGGGAGCGGATCATTAAGAAAAAAAATAAAACCTTTCTCAGGAAAAAAAAAACTCGTTTTACCATCCAGTCTGTGGCCTCTGTTCCCTGGTCTTAAGCCAGCCCAGCAAGTCTGATCCTTTACAAATTGAGTGCTCCCACAACTAGCACAGTGTGTGCTGCTGTTTACTCCGCAGAATAGCCGCCCCCCCTGTGCGTTACCTTGGCTTCTATCTGGAGATTTAAAAGACCAGTGACATTTCCGGGTGGTCATCTGTGTTCTGTTCAGTCCACGGCCGCTTCCTAAGTCAGCTGCACTCCACTGAACACTGTGACATGCCCAAGAATTATTATGACAAATTGCAGGTCTTATTCTGCATTGTGTGGAATAAGCACCAAGTATTTGCTTTGCTCACGGTCTGCCGTTTAATTTGTCGTAGTTACCTGCCTCCAATACTTTGTGAATGCGATGTGAGGGACAGGGGTGCGATGGGTCAGGGTGAAAGCTCAATCAGATAAACCCCGAGCTCCAGCCATCTGCCATCCATGGGCAGACCCACCTGTCTGTTGGGTGGCTGTCACAGATCAAAGAATTCCCATCCATGCCTCAGTGCACTGACTAACAGATGTGGAGTGAACTAATATGCAAAAGATTAGTAATATGCAGAAGTTTTGCCTTACATTGAAAGAGGATATCCATCCAGCCCATCAGATGTCTCCTGGACACCCGAGAGACTGTAGATGCTAGAATCTGGAACAAAAAAGAGACTGCGGGAGGAAAGTGGTGGGTCAGGTAGCATCTCAGGAGATAAATGGAAAGGAAAGATGTTCTCGGAGCAAGATGTTGACTGTCCATTTCCCTCCACAGATGCTGCCTGACCTGCTGGAATTTCTCCAGCAGTTTGTTTCTTTGCTTCTGGATTCTTGTTGAACTTGTGTCACAGACAGCTATAAGATTAATTTCCTTCCTCCATAACCGCTGGAGGCCGCAGTGAAGGTTCAGGATTCTGCCAACACAGTGTTAGACCGAACTAGGCTCAGACTTGAGGGTTAGTACATGAGGATCAGAAATTCTGAGGAAATGAAGCTTGAGTAGGAATTCGGTATTCATCAGCCAGTTGAAGCTGTGTAGTTCGGGAGTCAGAGCCAGGGGATTGTAAAGTGCCCAAGCAGTTGAAAAGTTTCAGCTGTGTCACAAAAGTGTAGACTTACCATGGTAGGCTCCTACTTTGACAGGGCGAACTTCCAAAAGCCATGTCGACTTCAGTTAGAAGTCTCAGTCCCTTGTTAGTAGCCGGTTCCCAAGATGTACACCATGGAAGTTTTCACAGGGACCAAACTGACCACATCTGCTGCCTTCAGCACCAGTGAATGTGAGCTCCTTGCTTCAAGAAGCAGTGTACAGGCTCCAAGGCCAGCTAACTCGGCGCTCAACAGAGCCGGCAAAGGTAACTTGGCCCACGTGGAAGGTGGCTTGGTGTCCACAGCCGTCTGACTCCTGGACCAAGATATCGAAACCGTGTAAGTTAGCTTGCCTTGAAGTGCTTGTGGTTTTTGCTGGAAAAAAAAGTAATAAATGCATTTTCTTTAATTTGTTGTGGGTTTTATTATGCATGATCTCTGTGCAAACTGACTTGCTTCCTGCAAAGCATACCCAGTTCCCGGGCATGCCCGATTGATACCACTTCAGTCCTCTGTGCAAGTGGCAATCAATGGCACGTTGGCAAGGGCTGATAATTGGCAGCAGGGGGAAGCTGCCATGCAGGGTCCAGCATGGGCTAATCTTCCTCAATTATCAGCAGCGTCTGTCACACTTGCCGAACGTGGGTCTCTCTGGGGTTAGGGAGGGGCGGGCCTCTAACCTACAGGGTTCGCTTCACTTCATACGTTCCAGGTCTGCTCGTTGCAACCTGAGCCGAGGCTCGAGAGGAGGGTGAGGGCAGGGGTGGTGGGGGTGGGGTATTTGCATTTTGTTCCGTGTTGTATTTTGAATCTTGCATATTTTCCGTTGAGGGCAACATTTTAAAACGTAGTCTAGGAGTCTCTCTCTCACTGCAAAGGTCGACCTCCGGGGGTTGGACTGCTGCTTCCAGGTACCGTCTCCGATCTGTTCTTGCAGCTGAGTTAATATTCGTTTAAGGAGTAGAGATGCCACTCCTGCATCTTGGACCCTTTGGAAGTGAGCTCTGCTCCTGGGCAGAGTCCTTCGGGTGTTGCGGTGATATTGGGCCGCGCAGGGCACTGGGCTTGCACGTGCAGGGTGCTGCTGCTGCTGCTTGTGACCCTCTTGAGGACCAGTGCACTCTGTTCCCACTGTTACTGCCACCTCCCGTGCCCAGCGCTTGCCAGCTCTTGGCCGGAGCCCGGATGCATTTTGCCACTCGCAGGGGCGGCTGTCGGTCAAAGCCTTGGCAGCAGTAACCCTACCACGGAGGCAGATAGGCAAAGTGGTGACCATGTGGCCAGACTCCCAAAAGAGCTGAAGAGACGGCACCATTAATCCCCGGTAACATCAGAAGATGTCACCAAGTGGGCAGAATGAAACCTCCACCCCCCTCTCCCCTTTGGAGATTGACCTCTGGTCCCTGATGTATTGTAGCATCGTCCTCTGCTGCTCTGTCCCATTGATTCCAATGGGGTGAACCCTGGTGACAAAGGGCAACTCATCGATGCATCTGCACAATGTGTTTAGTGTCAGCTGCTCGTAAGTCTCGAAGTTTTCAAGTTTAGCAGGGACAGGGTGAGGAGGGGGACTGTAGAGCTGAGCGGAGCTTCATTCGGGTCAAGGAGAAGGCTGACTTGGAGGAGGAAGTGGGAGGAACTAAGCAAAATGGATAATGGTGTGAGACGGGACAAAATGGAGGATTAGAAGCAGTGGTAGGAATACCCAGTGGGTCCAACAGTGCCTGTGGAGATGGAAGCAGTTTACATTTCAGAGTGATGACTCCATCATGCAGGGATAAGTGAGAAATCAAACATACTGTAGAAAGGAAAGGTGAGGTGATGGAGAGGGTAAAGGGACTGAGAAGGTGGGGGAAGGGCAAGAAGACGTTTTGAGGGAGGGTGCTGGAGGCTGGTGGGTTCCATCTGATCTGAGTGGAAGAGGAGGTGGTGAGTGGGGAGAGGAAGAGAGGGGAACGGACCATAGTGGTCATTGGAGGGTGCTGGGAGAAGTCAGCGGGCCAGGCACGAGCTGTGGGCAGAAGAACAGCAAAGCCTCCCAAGGAATGGGAATGGGGCACCTCTGGGGCCAGGCAGGGTGCACCTTGGTGAGGGAATCTGTTGCTTCAGCCTTCCTCAGAAAGTAACAAACCCCAGCCACTCACATCACCTGTCCAGCAGAGTGGAGACATACCTGACGCATCCTCCTCAAGAAAGGTGACGTGCTTTGCCAAGCCTGCAGGACCAATTCCTGGAGATCTAGTCCCTTCCCTAGGCGTCTGTCACTGGCCAGCCAGCATGTCCCTTCTCACCTGCAGGCCAGCACACTGTCGGTTAACCACCCGGGGTCCCGCTAGGGATCCCTGCCAGTCTGGCCCATCTGTGGCTTCAGCCGCTCAGCATTGTGGTCAGGACTCTGAAATGGCCCGGCAAAACAGTAAAAGCTGACACACGCAGCTCCCTAAGGGAAGATTTGGTGGGGAGGGACTGTGGGTGGTGCTGGTTTTGGGCAAGGAGCGATTGGCCTACTAGATTCCCTGCAAGAACGAGCACGTGCAAAGTCGCCTGCTATTGCTGGCTTTGAGGCAGGTGAATGGAACAGTGCTTCACCTTGCCACAGAGGCACAAGAACGTAGGAAACATGGCTACTCAAACCCGTTCTCTCATTCAGTTCCACCACATCTCTACCCTGCTGCATCAACCCCCATGATTCCCTTCGTGTCTACAGGAGCAGAAAAACCAAGGTGGTTATTGCCCACTGCCATTCCCATTACTGACCCATCCCTAATTGCCCCTGGAGTGAGCCCAGCTGGCTAGGCAGTTCCTGTCCCGTACTTTCGGGAGGCAAACGCCGGGCAGGGGAGTCAGGAATATTTAAGTGTATTTAAGGCAGGGATAGATAGTTTCTTGATTAGCCAGGGCATCAAAGGGTATGAGGTGAAAGCAGGAGAGTGGAAGAATTGGATCAGCCCATGATTGAATGGCAGAGCAGACTCAATGGGCCAAATGGCCTATTTCTGCTCCTATATTTTCTGGTCTTACAGAATAAGTTTGGCACAACTTTGTGGGCCAAAGGGCCTGTATTGTGCTGTAGGTTTTCTATGTTTCTAATAACGGAAAGTGAAAGGCATTGGGAAGTTAAAGATCCCTTGGACTTGTCACATCACCCACCCCAATAAGACAGCGAGTCCCATGAAATGGCTTGTGTAAGGGGTGACGGAGGGCGGGAGAAGACGTGAACAGCGGTAGTGGGCTGATTGTCCATTGCAGTGAGCTCCCCTTCAGTCCTGCAAGCTTGCACCTGATGCATGCTGGTCTGCTATGTGACCGTCGCTCTCCTGCATTAAAATCTTGCAGCCGCGGTTGTTTGTTCTTGGTCTCCCCCCGGTGTCCCCCTCCACTAAGTGAGCTCTTCTTCCCCACACCCCCACCCCACCAGAAACGGAGGAGAAGCCTTCCACTCTGTCGTCACCGGTCTACTTGGAGATTATCATCTACTGCACCGGGGCCTTCCTCACGTCCTGCATGGTTGTGACGGCCATCGTCATCCGCATGAAGAGCACGGCCAAGAAGCCTGACTTCAACAGCCAGCTGGCCGTGCACAAACTGGCCAAGAGCATCCCCCTGCGCAGACAGGTAACAGAAAGTAAATAAAGAGTCCAAGAAATTTTTAAACCCTCCCTCCCCCTTTTCCTGCCCCCACTGAGCTGGCTGACCTGCTGCGTGGCGCGGCCTCGCCAGTTCAGCAAGCACCTCGATGGGAGGCCCAGCTTGTGGCCCCCAGGTGCTCTTTCCGGATGGAGCTGAGGTCCCCCAAGGAACCCAGCTCAGCTGGGCCTGCACCAAGCAGGGACCAAACCTCCTGGGGCAGCTTCTGTGTGTGGTCTTGGCTGTGCCGATTGGCCTCAGCGCCACCAGGCTTGGGCTGGGTCTCTCCCCTGCTCCTTCTCCTGCCTCGCTTCTGATGGTGGTGGGATGGACTCGGCCGCAGTGACTTTCGTTGGTCAAGCGGCTGTGACTGGGCCTTGCTGCTGGTTGGAGTCATGCATCGGTGAAACAGGGCCCTTTGGCCCATCCACAAGCTGCCCACAGGAGCTTGCCCCAGTTCCCTACGTCTGCGAGTAGTCCTGCAGGAGGACTCGGCAAGGGGCCAGACTAGGGAGAGGCTCGGGTTGTGGGGGTGGTACTGCTGAGCGGTGGGAAGCCTAGTGTGGAAACGCTGTCTGCTGACTCCTGAGGGTTAATCCCCGCAGAGCGGCTGTTCCAGGGTTAGAGCACCCAGTGGGCTCCTTCTGTTACTGGTGGTGAATGCAGCGTTCGGTGGAGAGGTGGTAAGGAGCAATAGGATCGCTGAGGACCACATTTCTCTGTTGGACCTTGTAGGGACAAACCGGCCCTATCCCACCATGTGCCCTCAGCCACCCGCAGGCTCTCAGTGATGAGGATCCTCGGTGAGGGGCAGGATCCTCATGGCTTGGTTGGCCCAGAGCTGACTTAGTGCTACACAATGCCAGACTGGACTAGCCCCAAGCCAAGAGGGAATGGTCTCCCATCAGCGGTGACACACACAGCTCCCATCTGAGGTGTCAGATTTGGTCTACAGTGACAGGCCGTTTGGCCCAACCTTAATCTACTGGTTTTTTAATGCGTCTCTTCCAAGCAGTGTTCCCTCTGAGGTGTTTGCCACACACACATCTCTTGCTACTAGCACACAAAGAAATTGTGCCGTGAGGGTGGACTTTAGGACCCGGAGGAGCCAGGGTGTTCAGGAACCGCCACCCACGGCTGCTGCTGAATCTGCAGAATTTCTGTCCCGTCAACACACTAAAATTAATGGATTGATAATTCTCAAATCACGTTTATTTCACTCTCCGCAAATTTATATTTAGTCTGACTTACTCCTGGCTCAAGATTCCCTCCATCCTCTTACAGTGAAGGAGGCAGGAGTCCATGGCCATGTCATTCAGCTAAATCTCCTCCACCCCGCCCTTTTTTTTTACAAAAGTTTATTCAAACAGCAAAAGCACTACACAATAGCCAGGCCTTCATAAATGCTTTATAGTTAAAAATATAAAATGCAATTGTTACTGTCTACAAGCACGCTTGAGACCAGGAAGGGCCCACCATTCCCGGAAATTCTTAATGGTGTCCATGGATATGGTGTGCACCTTCTTCAGGGATACGCAGGCCCAAACGAAAGCCCGAAGAAGGGCAGGCAGGCAGAGCTTGGGCAGAGCCCTCTGGGCCCCATCACCTAGACCAACGTGGCCTAGCCCAGGAGTAAACCAAGACCGATTTCACCCCCTCCCACACCTCCTCAGCCCTGGTGAAGAGCTGGTGCTTTCTCTGGATAGAGGTGGTGGTCAGGGCCCATATTCCCTCATTCTCTCCCAACATCTGGATGGAGGTCCTGCCGGAATGCACAAGCAAGTTGATAGACTTCTCCCCTCCTGTTGGGTTCTCTCCTCTCCAACTGGATTCTTCCTTCCTCATCCCTTCATCTCTTCCCCCTATCACCACCCCCTTCCCCCTTTCACTCCCCCTCCCCCCAACCTGGTCTCACCTACCCCCCCGTCAGCTTGTGTTGCTTCCCCTGCCTCCCTCTACATTATTCCGGCTTCTGTCCCCCTTCCTTTCCAGTTCTGAAGAAGGGTGTTGGCCTGAAACCTCAATGGTTTATTCCTTCCATAAATATTGCCCGACCTGCTGAGTTGCTCCAGCATTTTGGATATGGTGTTCAAGAGTTCCAGCTTCTGCCGAATCCCTTACGCTTTAAGGCTTCTTCCCACTTCAGTGCCAAATGCCTGATCCCTCAGTCAGTGAGCCTCCCCACCTTGGTCCTTGTCCACCATCCCCAGAGAGGGCAGAGCATCCCTATCAAAGCCTTCACAAATGCCCCAGCTGTGGCTGCCCTCCAGCTTGGGCTGACCCCCCCCCCCCCCCCCAATGGGGTTGCTGGGGCAGCACGGCCCCGAGGTCTGGAAGGGCCTACTCTGCGCTGTGTCGTTGAATAAATGCCCCTGTCACACCAGGGATCTCAGTGGGTACAGATAGGGAGGGAGGGCTGATCTCGGGAATCACAGCAACCGGGGGAGTCTGCCTGCACTCGGTCAGTCCGGGGTGTCTCAGTGGGCAGGAGAGCTGAGGGTGGCCACCTGTAGTTGCTCACAAACCAGAGAGAATCTACAGGTGCTGGAAGTCAAAGTAATAACACACAAAATGCTGGAGGAACGCAGCAGGCCAGGCTTACATCTATGGAAAAGAGTAAACAGTTGATGTTATGGGCCGAGACCATCGGTGGACAGAGACAGACCTGATGAAGGGTCTCGGCCCAAAAAATTGACTATTTACTCCTTTCCATAGTCTGCTGGCTGGCCTGCTGACTTCCTCCAGCACTGTGCGTGCGTTACCTGTAGTCACTGCCTGGTTTGCTGGGGCTGTTGAGCAGAGCATGGACACCACCACCTCCCTTTCTCTGGCACCACTCCAGAGCTTCCCCTTGCCATCCAGCTGCAGCCTGCCGCGGGGAGGTGGGATTAGCACTGTGGCCCATCAACCTTCCTGACCTTGGCCTTCCCAGCAGGCGGCATGATGCAGTGTGAGCGATGATTGCCCCAGCACTGAATCTGGAATCGGGAAGCGATCCGGATTGTGCTGGGATCCGGACGAAGGAAGGGGGCTGCCAAAACCGCGGCAGTAGCGTTAGGCCTGAACACTGACAGCTAATCTGCTTTCGCCCTGACCCATCACACCCCTGTCCCTCACATCATATTCACAAAGTATCCCACCACTGCCCGTAAAGGAGTTCGTATGTTCTCCCTATGACTGTGTGGGTTTCCTCCAAGTGCTTCAGTTTACTCCCGCAGGCCAAAGACATACTGGTTGGCAGATTAATTGGTTATTGTAAATTGTTCCATGATGAGGCTAGGGTTAAGTTGGGCAGCACGTCTCGAAGGGCCTGTTCCGTGCTGTATCTCAATAGATGTAAATAAACGTACGCTAAACACGGGCAGATGTCCAGGTGCATATCTTACACTCAGTTACTGGCATAAGTCAAGTGTAAGCACCTGCATGAATATTATACCTGTACCTGTGCATCTCATGCATGTCATGCACACCCATCACGTGTACACGTCACATACATGCGTCTCTCATGTGCACACACCTACACCCTAATTTGTGGCACAAACACACAACAAGGACAGGCTTAGTTGGAAGCCTCTGGCCCCCCCCCCCCCCCACGGATGCCGAGAAGACCCAACGATGCACGTAAGTGGACAGCCGGCAGAAGCAGTGACCCCTGGGCCTGGTATTGGAGTGTGACGCAGCGACTTTGGGAATAAGTGAAAGGGGTGGCTTCAGAGGGTTGGATCCTCCTCACAGCTGTCCAAAGGGTAACCCTCCTGTCCCGAGGCTTTGTCCTGCACTGTTCCTTTGGAAATTAGACAGTGGGGGGAGTGGCATAGGGGCTAAAGTTCCAAGCACCTGTTCCCTGGTACAGTCTTGAGGTCAGAGGCCATTGCTGCAGACTCTAACCACCATACCCTCTCAACTGCTCTCCCTACAGGTGTCCATCGACTCCAGCTCCTCCATGCACTCAGGGGTCCTACTGGTGCGGACTACCCGCCACTCCTCCAGCGGTACTCCCATGTTGGCCGGAGTCTCGGAGTACGAGCTGCCTGAAGACCCCCGCTGGGAGTTCCCCCGGGACAAGTGAGTATCTCAGACGTTCGGTCCACCGGCATCCAGCGAGACGGGTAGGTGTCCTTTCAAGCCCAGTCAATCAGTCAGTGTCCATCGCTGGTCAGTGTCACTGTCCTTTCAAGCCCAGTCAATCAGTCAGTGTCCATCGCTGGTCAGTGTCACTGTCCTTTTAAGCGCAGACTGTCAGTCAGTGCCCAGCGAGGCTGGTCAATGTCACTGTCCTTTCAAGCATCCATCACTGGTCAGTGTCTGTCAAAGCTGGTCGGTCGGTCATTGTCCTGCAGGGCTGATGATTGTCCCAAACCACAAGACTGGGTTGCTTGGTCAGCCTCGGCCTGCGGGGTGGGAGCACAAGGCCCAGCCTGACTTCTGTGTGGCACAGAGCTGCAGCGGGTAGAAACACTTCCTGGCTGCCAGAGACCTGGGTTCAGTCTGGGACTGCTTGTGTGGAGTGTGCCTGTTCTCCCTGTCACCATTTGGGTCTTCACCACTTTCCTCCCACTTTCGAAAGACACGGATTGGAACGTGAGTTGGCAACTGTAGATTTTTCTTAGTTTTACAGCAAAGATGTTGAGGGGCGTCTCTGTGAGGGAGAGTTATTTGCAGGGCAACAGGGAAATAGAGAGGGCATTGTATCTATGGCAGCCAGCATGATCCCAGACAACTGAGTGGATCGAGGATAAGAAATCCTGATTTTTTTTAACTAAAATGTGTCTTTATAGCAGTGGTTCCTAACCTTTCTTGTGGCGTGGATCCCAGGTTAGGAACCCAAGCTTTTATAGTCTTAAAACTGTAACTAAGCAAACTAAAATTTTTGTTGAAGAAGCAATTGCTGTTAATCCATCAGTGAGAAAAGGTGATGATTCTGATCCTGTCAGATGTAGGCGATCCCAGCTTTTAACCCAAGATGGGTCTGTGTGTGTCGCTAAATTAGGAGGTGGCAGGGCTGGGACGGGTTTGTAGGCAGGGAACTGGTGCACTGTTGGGGCAAACCTGGGTTTGGAGTTAGGGTAAGGCGTGAGCGTTCCCAAACTTTGTGACCAAAGGTGATGACCTCCTTCCCAAGTGCTGGCTCCTGTTTGTAATGTGAACAGTGTGGCACAGTATTGTGCCTGGGGCTGTCCTGTGTTTACCAGGGTGGAGTTACATGAAAACAGCCATGCTACTTTGACCATGACACCTGAGGTTTGAGGAGAAACAGCTGATTTTCCTACATAATGGGTTATGTTTCTGAGTTTCTTGTTGTTGAGTGGCATTTGTTGGCTGCGTGGTGATTGAGGCCAGTGGCCTTGTTTTGGGGGTTATTGAAGGGTGCTGGCAGCCAGAGCAAGGACCACAGTAGTCAGCCGCTATCTGTCCTGCCGAAGGGTTTCAGCCCAAAACTTCGACTGTATGGCTTTCCATGCATGCTGCCTGGCATGCTGAGTTCCTCCAGCATTTTGTGTGTTGCTCAGATTTCTAGCATCTGCAGATTCTCTCGTGTTTGCAGCAATCTGTCCACACAGCCAGTTGATAAAGAGAAATACTCAGCGTGAATGGGAAAAGAAACTGTCTCAGAACAGGGGCCTGTCTGGAAGTAATGCATTGTAGGCAGAGAGATAAGTGGGGAGAATATTGGGTGCCATTCAATGTACAACACATGGGGGTGTTGTATTGGGAGGGTGTTAAATGCAGGGTGTATTAGGGGGTGTTAAATGCAGGATATATTGGGGGTATTAAATGCAGGATGTATTGGGGGTGTTAAATGCAGGATGTAATGGGAGGGTGTTAAATACAGGATGTATCAGGAGGGTGGTAAATGCAGCGTGTATTCGAAGGATGTTAAATGCAGGGTGTATTAGGAGGTAGCTAAATGCAAGATTTATTGAGAGGGTGTTAAATGCAGGATGTATTGGGGGGTGTTAAATGCAGGATGTATTGGGGGTGTTAAATGCAGGATGTATTGGGGGTGTTAAATGCAGGATGTATTGGGGGTGTTAAATGCAGGATATAATGGGAGGGTGCTAAATACAGGATGTATCAGGAGGGTGGTAAATGCAGCGTGTATTCGGAGGGTGTTAAATGCAGGGTGTATTAAGAGGTAGCTAAATGCAGGATTTATTGAGAGGGTCTTAAATGTAGCATGTATTGGGGGTAGCTAAATGCAGGGTGTAGTTGGAGGAGGTTAGATGCAGAATTTATTGTGAGGGGTATTAAAAATTGAATGTCGAGCCCCCAGATGGGACTTAGAGACTGAATTGGCATTGAGTGAGTGTGCTAAACCTTTTTTCCTCCATCAAATGTGGTTCAGAACCATCCGTCTCCTGAGTTAAATCATCCAACTGCCTCCAAACATCCACTGCCTGATTATTCCAAATACTTGGAGCTCTTTGCACGACAAAACTTACTGCTGTTTACTTTTCACGTACCAAAATTCAGCTGATAAAATCCAGCACAAACAGCTGCTTCATGCATGTGACATTCCGTGCATCATTCTTCTTGGCTGCCTCCTCTGCTGCACACCACAGTTTGTGCTTCTGGAGAGTTATTTCAGTGCCCATAGACCGCCCACCCTGCTTCACACCAGGGGCTCAAAGGTGAGGCAGTGGCAGATATTTATTCAGGTTGTACCTAATGTCCAGCAGAGACTTATCCCAATTTGAAAGAGAAGTTCCAGGCATAAAATAACTTGCTTAACAAGGGGGGGGGGGGGGGGTGTCAAGAAAAATGCTAAATCAAAACTTGAAAGATTACAGATTTAGAAAAGATTGGTGGTAGACCAGAGGGCTGAAAATTTCTCAGGAGCCAGCAGGGTGTGGCTAGAGGGCTAAGACATAAATTGATGGTGCAAGAAGACTGACACAGATAGATAAAAATAGAAAATGGGTAGCTGGGGTTGGTGTGGGAGTCCTGGTTGGTGAGACAGGAAAACTAATAAAAGGAAATGTCTGGTAATTCAGTACCTAATGGAGAAGGCTGCCAGTATCTTAAAAATAGCAGATAGGCTGGTTTCAAATCGTTGGGAAGGACTTGTTTACAGTCTAACACAAGGAATTGGAATAACTAAAGGGACTTCTGGCACCCAAGGGTTTTGAAGGAAGTGGTTGCATCTGCAATAGAACTGTTAGATGAAATTCTTCAGAACTTAGTAACTCCTGCGGGGGAATAACAGATGAGAAAACCACGGTTGTGACCTCCTGTCCAAGCAGGACTGGAGACCAAAAGCAGCTAACTATAGGCCTGTTAAACTTGGGGTCTATTGATGGCAAGTTACTGGAGTCTATAATCAAGGATGAAGTATAGTCACTAGAAAAGGGTGCCTTGGTAGCATAGTGTTCAGCGCAGCGCTGTTACAGCTCGGGGGTGTTCCAGAGTTCAGAGTTCACTTCCGGCGCCATCTGTACCTCCTCCCTGTGGAATGGATGGGTTTCTTCCCCGGTACTCTGGTTTCCTCCCGCAGTCCAAAGACACATCGGTTGGTAGGTTAGTTGGTCATTGCAAATTGTGCTGTGATTAGGTTAGAGTTAATTGGATTTTTCTGGGGTTTGCTGGGGCGGCATGGATCGAAGGGCCAAAGGGCCTTCTCTGAACTGTATAGCTAAATAAAAATAAAAGCTGAATGCAGTCAGATCAGTGTGGTTTTACACCAGCTAAATCTTCCTTCATTGACATATCTGCAGAAGTTCTACACAAATACAAATTGAGCTGACGGAGAGAACCCATAGGTAACTTCACAAACGAGAAAACCTGCAGATGCTGGAGGAAGTCAGCAGGCCAGGCAATCTCTACGGAAAAGAGTAAACGGTCAACATTTCGGGCTGAGATCCTTCATCAGGACTCATGAAGGGTCTCGGCCTGAAATGTCGACTGTTTGCTCTTCTCCATAGTTGCTGCCTGGCCGGCTGACTTCCTCCAGCATTTTGCATGTGTTACCATAGTTAGATTGTAGTTGGTTTTGCAGGACTCTTGACAAGGTGCCTCATAAAAGGTTGATCGAGGAGATTATAGCAGCAAGGTGCTGTGGGAATGTGTTGCCATTGGAAGTTGAATACAGAGAGCCATTATAAATATGTTGCTTTCAGACTGGAAAGATGTAATTAGTGGATCAGTGCCTGGCCCTCGCTGATTTGCTATTTACATTAATGATGTGGGCGAGAGGGTAGAGTTTAATATATCCAAGTTTGCCAATGACATAGAACTCGTGGGAGGGCATGTAGCAATGAGGATATTTGGACTCCACAACAGGATATAAATAGATTGAGTTGAGTGGGTGACAACTTGGCAAACTTGATTTTAATGTAGGAAAATGTGAGGTCAGGCGTTTCAGAAGATAGACTATTATGTAAGAGGAGGTACATTGCAAACAAGTGAAGTACAGAGGGTCTGGCTGTTCCTGTACTAATAATGACCAATGCAGCAAGCGGTTACAAAGGCAAACGGCATGTTGGTCTTTATTTGCAAGAGGGTTGGAGTTTAGAAATACTGTTTCTAAATTTTAGAGGGTGTAAAGCAGAAGTTAGCCGGGGGTTCTGAGTAATTAGGGTAAATGACATGTTAGTTTTTCCTGGATTGGGTTTACATACAGGGAAGGTTGGGTTCCAGATGTACAGGGTGTTGGTGAGGTCACACCCGGAGTATTGTGCACAGTTTTGGTCCCATTATCTGAAAAACGACATACTGGTCCAAAAGAAATAAGACTCGGCTAATATGTGGGATGAGAACATTGTCACAAACAACAAAGGAAGTTGGATCTGTACTCATTGCAGCTAAGGAGAAGGAGTGATGATTTTATTGAAACATGTTTATATCCTGGTGGAACTCATGACAACATAAGAACATAAGAAATAGGAACAGGAATCCATTGAGCTTATCTGGCCCATTGAGCCTGCTCTGCCATTCAATAAGATTATGACTAGTCTGGCCTTAGACTCATTTCCACCTTTTCCCTGAGGGGAATTAACCCTTAATTCCCTTAATATGCAAAATCTATCCAACCTTGTCTTAAATATATTTACTGAGTTAGCCTCCACTGTTTCATTAGGCAGAGAATTCCACAGATTCACCAATCTCTGGGAAAAGCAGCTCCTCCTCATCTCCATTCTAAATCTACACCCCCAAAACCCCCTAGTTCTAGTATCACCTATCAAAGAAATACAACTTTCCTGCCTCTATTTTATCTATCCCTTTCATAATTTTATATGTTTCTATAAGATCTCCTCTCATTCTTCAGAACTCCGTCAAGTCCAGTGCCAGGCAACTCAATCTCTCCTCAAAGTCTAACTCCTTCATCTGTGGAATCAACCTGGTGAACCTCCTCTGCACTGCCTCCAAAGCCAGTCTATCCTTCCGCAAGTGAGGAGACCAGAACTGCACGCGGTTAGTTGAGAGAGTCTTGCAGAAGGGAACGTTGGAGTAAGGAAGGAGCAGTTAGTTAAGACTGAGAGACACAGAAATTCTTACCATGGATGGGGAGGGGGTTGAATCTTCAGAATTTCCAAACACAGAAGGTGTGGAGGCCAGATCAGTGAGGGTGTTATTTTCAAAGATCATGGAATGCTTGTCTTCGGGGAGCTGGAACACTGGGCGAGTCAGCCATCACCATAGGCAATGAAGACTCGAAAGACCAAATGGCCTACTTCGGGGAGCTGGAACACTGGGCGAGTCAGCCGTCACCATAGGCAGTGAAGACTCGAAAGACCAAATGGCCTACTTCGGGGAGCTGGAACACTGGGCGAGTCAGCCGTCACCATAGGCAGTGAAGACTCGAAAGACCAAATGGCCTACTTCTGTTTTCCTTCGCTCTTCCCCCCTGTGGTTGGCTGGAAATGGGGCCAGTGTTGAATGCTGCACTGGCTTCCTACGAGATGAGCATTCGCAGCCCAGAGGGAGAGATAGTCAAGTGGGTATGACGGTAAAGAAGAAAATTGTTCATAAAGCGAAAAATATTTGGATTACACTACAGTGTAGAACATCTTGAGCAGGGGTTCCCAACCTCTCTCATGGACCAATACCATTAAGCAAGGGGTCCGTAGACCCAGGTTGGGAACTCCTGATCCAAAGAGAGCTGGGAGACTGAAGTCTGAGAGCCTTTTATCATTAATTTCACATCTCCGTGTGAAAGGTTTCTTCGGCGTCAGCAGTGTCCCCGATTCCCAATTCAGTGATGCGGAGCGACCTATTCCCCTGAGTGTGTGACCTGCTACAGGAGCACGCTGTGACCAGCTGTTCCTCTGCGATTCTCCCTGCCTGCCGCCGTGGTGTGGGGTGGGTGGATAAACGGAGCTCATCTGCAGACTCTTCAGCCTCTGTGTGTTATTGCATATCACCCTCAGGCTGACCTTGGGTAAACCCCTCGGCGAAGGCTGCTTCGGGCAGGTGGTGATGGGAGAAACCCTTGGCATCGACAAGGAGAAGCCCAGCAAACCGGTCACAGTAGCCGTCAAAATGTTGAAAGGTGAGTGCCAGCCCATCCCAGACACGTCTACTCTCAGAGAACCACTGACTGCCACTCAGTAACAGTGCCCATGGAGGTGGCAGATTTATCACCAGGGTATGTCTTTGTTACCATAAACTACCTTGAGATTCAGTTTCTTGCAGGAAAGTACAGGCAAAAAGAAATGCAATGGAATTTTATGAATAATTATAGAAATGAGCTAAGGCTGGCAACCAGGGCGCAAGCGGTGATGAACTGTACAAGTACCAGCAGCACCGTAGCGTAGCGGCTGACTTACGGTTTACAGCACCCGTGATCGGGGTTCAGTCCCGTTGCCTGTCTGTAAGGAGTTTGCACGTTCTCCCCATGGTTGCTCGGGTTTCCTCCCACATTCCAAAGGTTTACGAGTTAGTAAGTTGCGAGCATGGTACATCGGTGCCAGAAGTGTGGTCACATTTGATGACTTTCCACTGCACGTCCTCGGACTGAGTTGCTGACCGATACAACAACGCATTTCACCCTAAGTGCTGATGTACGCGGGGCACTCGTTCAGACGGCATATAGGGATAGGAGCTGACATCCGCATCGCGTAAAAATATGTTAAAACGGAGCAAGGAGAATGTTGGAAGTGATCGGTGGCCCTTCACCGTGTAGGATGTCAGGTGGGGAATAGTGGGATCTCTGCCCGGCTCCCTGTCACTGCCGGGTTGAGTGGGCATCAATCTGCCTGCCCCCCTGAGTCATTTCCCTGGAGTTTCTGGCCGACGGACTCATCCTGTTCCCGCTTCTCTCTTTGTACAGCTGACGCCACGGAGAAGGACCTTTCGGACCTCATTTCGGAGATGGAGATGATGAAGATGATTGGCAAACACAAGAACATCATTAACCTACTGGGAGCCTGCACTCAGGACGGTGTGTACCAAGCGACAATCCAGTGCAATGACTACGCCGTCACCACCCCAGCTAAAACACTCCTGTATGCTTCAGGGTTTTTGTGCAACAATCCCATTAACCTGCTTCCTGGATGACAGTTCCTCAGGACCCTCCCATTTTATTTTTCCTCACTGTGTAATCCTTTCAGTGCAACTGTGGGACACAGCAAAGAGTTGCCTATGCTGGGACTACTTGCATAGAAATGGCATCCTCTTCTCTCACTTGCCCCACTTCCGCCACACCGTGGCTGCAGGGAGCGCTGCAGCTACTCATCCAGGTAACTGTGACAGCCCCTCCCTAACCCACCACCTCTACAGCCCAGTAGGTCGAGGGCAGCACCTGCAGGCTCCTGCCCAGACTCGGATACCAGGAAGTACATTTCTGGGTGTTTATCGTCACTGGGTCTGATTCCTGGAACACCAACCCTACGTGGTGCTGGGTGCACTGTGCTTTCACCAGACAGACCGCAGCTGAACAAGAACAGGCTTGAATCTGCTGTTTGCTAGACCTTGTCTGTGCAGGTTATCTAGTCTGTCACACGAGACATCTCAAGTTCATTTTGGGATATTTTATGTTAGGCCTTTAAGAAAATAAAACATCACGGACCACTTTGCAGGAGTTTATCAAACCAAGCTAAGTGAACCACAAGTTTGGGTGAGTTTTAACATGGTCATGAATTGGGCTTTTAAGGTGCATCTTGGAGCAGGAAGTGACTGAGGTTCAGGTTGGGCTCAGGCTGCAGTGACAAAGTGGAAAAATATCGTGTGATAAGGTGCCAGTGCTGGAGAAACACTGTGGACTGGAGAGCTGTCGAGCTACTGGAACAGGGATAGGGAGAGCTGAGACCAGGGCCTCAACAGCTGAGTGAGGGAAGGACACGTTTCGAGGTGCGTGGGGGGGGTGGAGTTTGGGACAGAGAACATCTAAGATCAGCGGGCTGCCCACTTGGCTCTGAGGCAGTAGGTTGTGGGTTCGAGTCCCACCTCAGACATGACATAAAGGTCAGAGAGCATTGGCAATACTGAGAGGTTGGACAAACTTGGGTTGTTTTCTCTGGAGCGGAGGAGGCTGACGGGAGATCTCTATCAAAAATAGATTATAAGATAATGAGAGGCATAGATTAGACAGGGAGACAGTATCTTTTTCCAAGGCTTGAAGTGTCTATTAAGGTGAGAGGATTAATTTTAAGGAGATGTGATGGGCAGGTGTTTTGCAGAGAGTGGTGGGTGTCTGGAATGCACTGCCTGGGAGTGGTGGTGGAGGCAGATAAATTAGGGACTTTTAAGAGACATTTAGATAAGCACATCAGTATGAGGGAATTGAAGGGACATGGGCAAGAGGTGAATCATTTTTCCAGTCCTGATGAAGGACCTCGGCCTGATGCTGCCTGGCCTGCTGACTTCCTCCAGCATTTTGTGTGGAAGGGATTCATTTAGTTGGCCATGTGATTACTAATTTATTTAGTTCGGTATAGCATTGTGGGCTGAAGGACCTGTTCCTGTAGGTAGGTGACCAAAACTGCACACAGTCCTCCAAGTTAGGCCTCATCAATGTCTTATACAACTTCAACATAACATCCCGTCTCCTGTACCCAATATATTGGTTTATGAAGGCCAATGTGCCAAAAGCTTTCTTTACCACCCTATCTACCTGTGACGCCACTTTCAATGAACTGTAGACCTGTATTCCTGGATCCCTTTGTTCTACCGCTGTCCTCAGTGCCCTGTCGTTCACTGCGTAAAACCTACCCTGGTTGGTCCTACCAAACTGCAAAAACCTCACAACGGCCTGCACTAAATTGCACCTGCCAATTGGAGGCTTACACGCAGTATTGGTTTCTCTAGTCAGCAAAGGATGTTAATGTGTCGAAAGCCTTTCAAGGAAGATTTCCCAGATTAGTACCACAAACTGACAGACTTTCCTTTGGGAAAGATAGGAAAGGGTGGAAGGAATCTGGAGTTTAGAAAAATGGTAAAGGCTTGCTTGAAACATGTTTCTGAGAGAACCGGACATTAGATGTTAGCATGATGTTCTCTCTTGAGGGAGAATCTAGAAGTAGGGCCACTTTAAAAATAAATATTACTCTTTTAAGACTGAGATGGGGCAAAAGAAATTTCTCTGGGTGTCTTGGGGCTTTGGAATGCTTTTGCAAAGGGTCCAAATGTGCCAAATGGCCTAATTCTGAGTAAAATTTTTTGGGCAAGGAGTTGCCTGGTTGGGCATGTATGCCAAGTTGGGGTTACGGTCAGATCAACCTCAATCTTACTAAATGTCAAAGCAGACCAGTGGCCGAGTGCCTACTCCTGCTCCCTGTTGGTGTGTGTGTGTTTGACCTCGATGTTTCTCTGCAGGACCGCTCTACGTTATTGTCGAGTTTGCTTCCAAGGGCAACCTGCGTGAGTACCTGCGAGCCCGACGTCCACCTGGTATGGAGTACTGTTATAACCCTTCCCACGTGCCTGTAGAGCAGCTCTCCTTCAAGGACCTGGTGTCCTGTGCTTATCAGGTGGCCAGGGGTATGGAATACCTGGCCTCGAAAAAGGTACGAGCTCCTGCTGTAAGTTTAATGTCAGCTTTGCTAAACTCTGCAAGATAAAGTAGAATACTTTAAAGGTGAAGATGAGGCTTGTCCTATCATACAAGAAGTCAGTTCATGATAACAGTGGAATAGATGTGCACATATTAGAATATTTTCAACAGACACACCTCAAAGCAGTAGCAGATTTATTGAAGATGCCTGGCCCCATCCCAACAATGTACAAGCCAAGCAACACGCACAAAATGCCGGAGGAACTCAGCAGGCCAGGCAGCATCTAAGGGGAAAAAAAAGTACAGTTGATGTTTTGGGCCGAGAGCCTTCAGCGGGTTTCAGTCCGAAACGTCAACTGTACTTTTTTTCTACGGATTCTGTCTGACCTGCTGAGTTCCTCCAGCACTTTGTGTGTGTCACTTGGATTTCCATACAACAGCTACAGCTCAGAAACAGGTCATCTTGGCCCTTCTAGTCCGAGCCGAACGCTCATTCTCACCTAGTCCCACCGACCTGCACTCAGCCCATAACCCTCCATTCCTTTCCTGTCCATATACCTATCCAATTTTACTTTAAATAACAATATCAAACCTGCATCTACCACTTCTACTGGAAGCTCGCTCCACACAGCTACCACTCTCTGAGTAAAGATGTTACCCCTAAACTTTTGCCCCTTAGCATTCAACTCATGTCCTCTTGTTTGAATTTCCCCTACTCTCAATGGAAGAGCCTATCCATGTCAACTCGATCTATCCCCCTCATAATTCTAAATACCTCTATCAAGTCCCCCCGCAACCTTCTACGCACCGAAGAATAAAGACCTAACTTGTTCAACCTTTCTCTGTAACTTAGGTGCTGAAACCCAGGTAACGTTCTAGTAAATCTCCTCTGTACTCTCTCTATTTTGTTGACATCTTTCCTATATTTCGGTGACCAGAACTGTACACAATACTCCAAATTTGGCCTCATCAATGCCTTGTACAATTTTAACATTACATCCCAACTCCTATACGCAATGCTCTGATTTATAAAGGCCAACATACCAAAAGTTTTCTTCACCACCCTATCCACATAAGATTCCACCTTCAGGGAACTATGCACCATTATTCCTAGATCACTCTGTTCTACTGCAATCCTTAATGCCCTACCATTTACCATGTATGTCCTATTTTGATTAGTCCTACCAAAACGTAGACCTCACACTTATCAGCATTAAACTCCATCTGCCATCTTTCAGCCTACTCTTCTAACTGGTCTAAATCTCTGCAAGCTTTGAAAACCTACTTCATTATCCACAACGCCACCTATCTTACTGTCATCTGCATACTTACTAATCCAATTTACCACCCCATCATCCAGATCATTAATGTATATGTCAAACAACATTGGACACAGTACTGATCCCTGAGGCACACCACTAGTCACCGGCCTCCAACCTGACAAACAGTTATCCAGCACTACTCTCTGGCATCTCCCATCCAGCCACTGTTGAATCCATTTGACTACTTCAATATTAATACCTAACGATTGAACCTTCCTAACTAACTTAGTGTGTGGAACCTTGTCAAAGGCCTTACTGAAGTCCATATAGGCAACGTCTACTGCTTTCCAGCATCTGCAAATTCTCCCTTGTTTGTGATTTGGATGTACAAGCCATCTTGAGAGTTGTCGTCAGGTCCCATGTGGTTTCAGTTGGTAAGCTGGCCTCGAGTACCTCGTGTCCCTCTGTACACGTCTGATCAGCACGTTTGAGGTTTAAAGGACCAGTCAGTTCACGGTGACAACAAGGGGGAAATTGCTGGGTCAGACATTTTGACTCTTCTGCTAAAGTGAATCAGGATACTTTTCTCCACATTATAAATCATGCATTGCGAAGGTCAACATTCAGAGAGAAGAAATTCCTCCTTGTGTCGGTTTAATTGGGCATGTCCTGGTTCTAGGCAATTTGTTATATGAGGAGGGACTTGGAGATGTGTACAGTATATAATAATGCAGTGCATGTATTGCATGATGTGCTGGGTTTAGTAGGAAGTGCTAGTCTCAACTCCTGCATCAGTTTGTTATAATACTCAGTTCCTCAAACTTCCAAATATTTATCTCTCACCTTTAACGTTTTCACCATCCTGAGTCAAGGAATTCCAGATTTACTACTGTCTGGGAGAAGAAATTCGTACACACCCCAAATCTAAATGACCTTAGAAGCCTCTTATCTGATAGCTACATCCCATTGTACGTGGCTCTTCGACGGGGAGAAGCATCTTCTCAGCCACCTTGTCCAGCTCCTGAGGGTCTTGGGTGCTTGAATAAGGTCGCCCCCTCATTCTTCTAAACTTCAAGAAGAACATACCCATTGTCCAGCCTTTCTTGATAGGACAACCCTCTCACCCCAGGAGCTGGGCTCCTTTGGACAATTTGCAGTGGTTTTTGAAAAGGTGACCAAAACTGTGCACGGTATTCCAAGTGTGGCCTCACCAACACTGTACAACTGTAATGCACCCTCCCTATTCATGACCTCCGACTCCTTTACAATAAAGGCCAGCATGCTATTTGCCGTTTGAACTGCCTGTTGGGCTTGCCTGCTAACTTGACTCATACACTGGAACACCTAAATCCCTCCGAACTTCACTCACTTGCACTCTCCCCAGGTTTTTACAATTACCCACTTTTTGACCCCTCTTACCAAAGTGCATGGCCTCAGATTTCCCCACATTAAACTTCATTTGACAGGACTTTGCCCAGTCATTCAACAAGGCCTCCCTCATGCCAGCCTGCTGTGCTGGGTGCTCTGCGTCTGGGAAATTCAAGGCATGTTAGTATAGCTGCCATTAACCTATCAAGTTGAGAGAAAAGTGTCATTATCCTCTTTGGTAAGAACAGGAAAACAGCAAAATATTTTTTACACATTGAGAGACCCAGAGAAGCTGGGACTCAGACAAGAGTCAACATTGGGTACTGCCACTAATTAGTAGTCAGGTTTGTATGTGATTCTTTATTGCTAAAGTTTAATGAGAGTGATTTATGTGGAGCATGGTGTAACCACATCTGGAGTACTGTATACTGATTTGGACTCCATAAAGGTTTTACTTGCCTCAAGGGAATGCAGTGGAGAGACTAACTGGAGAGTGCGTCTGGATTTTAGGTTGAAACATTCATAGTTCTTCGTGTTTCTAGAGGCAGGAGGTGAGGTTTCAAAGTGTTCTGTATCTAAGTGAGGAATTTCTCAGCAAAGGGTTGTGGATCTCTGGGGTTTTCTCGCTCGAGAGTGAGATTGACGGAGTTGGTGAAGAGACATTCTTCAATTTGCGGAAGGGGTTTGTCCGTGAAAAACATCCTGCTAAACAAAATTACATGAAAGCAAGGCTAGACAGAATGCATTGTGCAGCTTTAGCTGTAAAGTATTCCTTTGTACGGAGAACAGTAGGCTATTCAGTGCAACGAGAAATTATGTACCCCAAGCATTGAGTGGCATTTTAGCAAAAATCCATAAATCAGTGTTGATGACGTGCTATGTGTGTAAGGGGTAATGGGGATTGGTCAGGAAGGTGCATTGTTTGGTGGAAGATTCAGCCATGCTGTTGTAAAGTAGGAACAGGCTGAGGGCCAAATGGCCTTCTAGTTCTTTAGTAGTGGAAGTGTCGCCTCCGCTGGGTCATCAAGTCCAGGGTAGCTGTGGGTGACGGCGGATTTTCCTCTCTGCAGTGCATACACCGGGACTTGGCGGCTCGAAATGTGCTGGTGACGGAAGAAAACGTGATGAAGATCGCCGACTTCGGGCTGGCACGAGACATCCATCACATCGACTACTACAAGAAGACGACAAACGTGAGTGTCCTGTTGGCACGGAGTGGAGGGAGCAGGCTAGTGTCCACTGGGCAGGTCCCTTCCGTCCGGCAACCAACCATCAAAACAATGTGATTATTGCTGCTGCTTGTTCATTGCGTGGAGCTGCTGGCAAGTCCAGCATTTATTGCCCTAATTGTGTACTAACAAATGCTACCAAAGCATCTGCTGGAAATATCTCCTCTTTGTGTCCCCTCCCTGTGTAATCTCTCCCCTCTCAAATCTCCAGGATCCTCCAACCCATCTGAAGCACTGCTCAAGGAGCGGTCACTTGCACTGGAGGTAGCTCACGGGCAGTCCATTGGATTGATTCCTGGGAAGAAGGGATTTGTTTTAAGAGGAACAGTTACTCACCATGTGGAGTTTCTAACAATGAAAGCTGAGCTTATTGAAGCAACCAGGATTCCAATACTGGGATGAGAATCTAGGACCAGTTTCAGGTAGAGATGAGAATGTTCTCCAGATCTTCAGAATCCTGCACCCTAGTGGAGATTGACCATTCTCGGCTAGAGGTACTTTGGGGCCAATGGTAAAGGGACGAAGGAGAGAAAGTTGACTTGAGGCCAAGTGCAGATCAGACACGGTCTCGCCCGATTGACAGGACCAGTTTGTGTGGCCGAGTGGCCTCCTCCTGCTCTGTATTTTTGAGACGTTAAGTCTCTTCCAACTTGCTGCGTCCTGTTTCTGTGGCTCTGGGTGCAGAAGTGTATGGGAGCCCAGGGGTGACCTTTCAGCCTCGCCCTACTGTCATGTGCTGTCTTTGTTTTCCAGGGCCGTCTCCCTGTGAAGTGGATGGCCCCAGAGGCTCTGTTCGACCGGATCTACACTCACCAGAGTGACGTGTAAGTACAGGCGTCTGACCTGCCAGCAGCTGATGGTGCAGCCTGTACATCCTGACTGTGCTGTAGACGGTGAGATGTGCCACCAGTGAGGGTGCAACCGAGAGTTCCTGTGAAAAGAGGGAGAGCTCAAAGCGGCTGTCATAGAGAGACAGACAGCGGGGTGGGGGGGGGGGGGGCAGTGTTGCTAAAAAAAAAACCACTGCTTCACAGCTCCACAGTTCAATCCTGACCTCAGGTGCTGTCCACATGGAGTTTGCACGTTCTCCCGGTGACCATGTGGGTGTTGTGCAGGTGGTCCAGTTTCCTCCCACATCCCAAAGACATTAATTATCCACATTAGTTGCTTTTGCATTTTAGATGGGTGGTGGAAGTATGGAGAAAGCTGCTGGAATTGAGGCAGAATAGGAGCTAATGGGATTGCTCTCGGGGCTGTTCAGCCCATCCAGCTGGCAGAGCACTTCCACCAATTGCATGCCAGCACATTTCACAATTGGAGGGGGCCACTGGACTCACGGAGTTACTCTGGTGCAGGGAAGCTGGCGCATGACCAAACCGTGCGGTTAGGATTGACGGAGTCCCGCAGGTAGTGACGTATCTGTACTCCGGTTAGTGCCCACCGTGGGGATCGCTGAAGGGGTGTGTGGGGAAGGGCTGTTCTACCTCAAATTCCCAGTGGGGTTTTGCTGTTCAGGAATGGGAGGACGAGACTTTGTTAGAGGGAACAGCCACCTGAAAACCGATAGCGTTTCTCATTGCTCCTCCCCGAACAAGCAGGGTAGAGTGGCTCCACACCCCCACGTTCGGCGGCCCAGCCAGATCGGTCTAGGTGATTGCCCGTGGACTGGGGAGCCAGGGGAGGAGCTGCTTGGTGACCGTCTGTCTGCTAACCCCGACTCTTCTTGCTCGCCAGCTGGTCTTTCGGGGTGCTGCTATGGGAGATCTTCACGTTGGGGGGGTCGCCGTACCCTGGCATTCCTGTGGAAGAGCTCTTCAAGCTGCTGAAGGAGGGGCACCGGATGGACAAGCCCTCGAACTGCACCCAGGAGCTGTGAGTACAGAGAGTGGGGCCTGATCCATTCGTGAGCAGGGGTCCGACACAAATCGGTCAACCACAGTCCCTCTGGAGGCCCATACACTCCCAGGTGGCGGGGGCATAGAGAGTCTGCTCAAAAGCAGGCCCTTCCAGGGAGACCATATAACTATACAACACAGGAGCAGTATTAGGCCGTTTAACCCGTCGAGTCTGCTCCACCATTTCATCACAGCAGATCAATTTCCCATCCTCCTGCCTGCTCCCTGTAACCTTGGACACTCTGACTAATCAAGGACCTATCAATCTCTCCCTTTAATTTACCTCCACAGCCACCAGTGGAACTGAATTCCACAGTTTCACCACCCTCTGGCTAAAGAAATTCCTCCTCACCTCCATTCAAAATGGGCGTCTCTCGATTCTGATCCTAGACTCCCTCACAATAGGAAATATCCTGTCCAGAGACATCAATGGTTCCTCGTACGATAAGCCTTACTTTCCCGGAACCATTCTCCTGAACCCTCACATCAGCACGTCCCTTCTTGAATAAGGCACCCAAAGCTACTCAGCTCTCCAAGTGAGGCCTCGTCAGTGCCTCGTGAAGCATCAGCCTTACATCGTTGCTCTTATATTCTACGTGAGAGTGGTTATTCACATTTCTCCCCTCTCCCCCACCGCTTTGCGTAAAGATACAAAAGATTGAGAGTGTGAGCCAGCAGGCCCTAAACTCCTGAGATTCCACAGATGCCGGAAATCCGGAGCAACACACACAAGATGCTGGAGGAATTCAGCAGGTCAGGCAGCATCTGTGGAAGTGAATATTCAGTGGGCATATTGGGACGGGATTGGAATGGGAGGGGGGCAGAAGACGGTTGGGTAGGGGAGGAGTACAAGTTTGGCAGGTGGTAGGTGAGACCAGATGAGGGGGAAGGAGGGTGGCTGGGGGATGGGGTAAGATGAACCACCTTCTATCCCTCTGTCATCAGACCCTTGAACGAGCTTCTCTTGCATTTAAAAGTGAGCTTGTGATCTCCCGGTCTGCCTCACCGTGGCCCTTGCACTACACTCTCCCTGTAACAGCTTCTACCTCAAAGTTCTTTGTGTGATCTGTCCGGATGGCATGCTTTTCACTCTGTCTTGGTAGATGTGACAAAAATAAACCAAAAAATCAATACACAGCCCCTCTCACAGTAGTTCCCTCTTAACCCTCCTGGTTAAATTGGTTCCCTAACAACCTGACAGCATCCATTATAGAATCCAGTTTAACGCTAAGGCCTTTCTGGGATACCATCACAATTTAAATGGAGTGCCTTCTTCTGGTTGCTGTTAACTGAGCTGCCTCCCTCTCTTCCCGCCCAGCTACATGACGATGAGGGACTGCTGGCACGTCATGCCCTCTCAGCGCCCCACCTTCAAGCAGCTGGTCGAAGACCTGGACAGGATTCTGGCGATGACGTCGAATCAGGTGAGAGCGAAGGGGCCGAGGGGGGGGGGGCGGGGGGGGAGAGGGTCACCCTTCCGGGAACGCGCACCCCTCCTGAGCCCGTGCCTGACAGGTGAGCTAATGCCTGGCCACGGTTGGACGTGGCTAACGCTTGTTCCGTCCGTGAACTGCTCGGGTTCCTGCTGCTCGCCAGCCTGGTAATAGGAGGGCAAAGAGCACGGGTTTATGATCTCCACAATGGCCAGATCCTCTTCCTTTTGTGAAGACACCCTCGGAGTATTCCATAGGAAGTGTAGAATCCGTCTCTTTTGTTACACCTCACGTGCTTCTCAGTTCTCTGGTTCTCTTGATTAATAAGAAACTTCCTCCACTCTACCTGCTTAGGTATTTCACAGCTACTTCTGCAGTGGGATGATTCCTCTAAGCCTCAATTGGGGCAGTGCTGATGGGCAGTGCGGTCTGAGTCTCAAAGGGAAATATCCCAAAGGTAACGAGCCTGCAGGAATTCAGGAAGCTCAGGAGAGCAAAGAAGGCACATAACGTCTGTACCTGACCCACCGTCCTCAGCCCCGACACTCAAGGAAAATTTCCATTTCCCAAGTTTCTTGAAATAATATTTGGTTTTGGAAACGGGAATTAAGCAGGCTTTCTGTTCTCCTTGAACAGAGCTGCAGAGAGTGGATTAACTGCAGCTGTGAAAGGAGTCAATAGAAAGCATTTTGCAGAGAGATGGTGACGGTTAGAAAGCATACAGAGGCTGCAGCTCGCAGCCAACCCACTTCAGAAAACCCTGCGCACCAGACATCCCAGCGGAGAATTTTAGTCCCGCCTGGTCAGAGTTCCTGCTCACGGTTTATTTTGTCTGTTGACTCTGCAGGAATACCTCGACTTGTCGGTGTCTCTGGATCAGTACTCCCCCAGCTTCCCGGACACCAGGAGCTCTACCTGCTCCTCCGGCGAGGATTCGGTCTTCTCCCACGACCCTCTACCCGAGGAGCCGTGCCTCCCAAAGTACCCAGGTCGTGCCAACGGGGGCCTGAAGAGGAAGCATTAAAGGTGGGGGCCCCTTGGATCTGGTGGAGCAGAACTCCCCCAGGACATCATTCCACGAAGTCAATCCCGCCGATCGACGGGTCCGAACTGGTCTCTACGCACACCTGTGTGTGTGGCAGCCTCGTCCGCTCGGTGGTTCCTGTCCTCGAACCGACAACTGCATACAAAAGTCAAAGAAATGAGCCATTCCCTGGGTGAACCGTCAGTCGGGACCTTACTGGGCTTAACAGTGACTGGCACCAGACAACGGCCCGGCAGAGTAGATCATCTGCCAGCTCTCTCCCACTCCCTACCTGTTCCCCGCCCCTCGGGTGGGCATGGGGGAGATGCACTGTACCCGCTGCCCAGCCTCTGAAGTGGGGCAACAGGGGACTCGTGGCTCGGAGATGTGTTGCGTGCTTTGGAGAGAGAGAGCTAAAGGCAGGAACATGTGCGCAGATGATGAGGGAGCACGCCTTGTAAATATGGCCAAATATGTATAAATATAAATATATTTACATGAATTTTTTTTTGTAAAGTTAACAAGATTGTTGCCAGAATATTGTCGCTGCAGATTACCATGATCCTCCTGGAAGAGTGGGCTTGTCTCGTCCAGCTCATAGGCTTTCCTCCCTGCTCTCACAGAGACGATCTCGTCCTACCTGCTGCTGAAGCCAGGGTAATGGAGTTGTGATGTGGTGGAACAGTGTGTCAGACCAGGGATTCCTGGGTCACCAGGTCTGTTTCTGGTGTTCTTTCTACTACTGGCCAGAACTGCGTTGCCTGAGATGGTATGGACCAGTAGGATAGCCCAAGGGGCATCTGCAGTTCCATCCTTCCCAACTCCTACCTATACCTTCTATCCCATCCCTTCCCTCTCCCATTCCCTACCTGTGACCCCTCCAGACTCTCTACCCCGTCTCCTGCCTGTTCCATCTCCTACTTCCTGTCCATCCCTTCTGAGCCTCCATCCTAGCCCCATCCATACCCCTTCCCCAGCCCCTGTCCATCACACCCCCCCATCCCCATTTGTACCCTTACCCCTCTCCCACAGGGTGTGACCTACCACACCATCCTGACCTTGCCACTTCTCAGCCAGCTCTCCCAGTTTTCTAGGAAAATCTTTCTTCTGTGAGGGGGTGGATTTGTCCTTTCCCTGATGGTAGACTGGTCGCCATGGTAACTGTGGAGGTCAATCAGCTTCAACTTTTGTGCCGAACTAGGGCTGATCACCTCCTCTCACTCTGCTGATCTCTTCCCCTCCCCTGGCTGACCTCCTCCTCACTACAAATTCACCCCCCCCCCCCACACACATACACACCCCTCACCCAGGTGACCGGCTGATCTCTAGCCCAACCCAGCCCCCACACATCACCCTGGTGACCACCAACCCCGTACTCCTCCACCAGGCAGACACCACTTACCGTCAGACACCAAGCAACTCCTGAGTCAGGAGCACAAGCATCGGCTGGCGCTCCCTCAGACATTGCCCCCTCCCCGCAGAGTCAGCAGGCTTAGGTTAATCTGCCCCAGTGCCCCAAGGTGGAAGGTTCAGACGTGGCCTCTCAGCCTGTCCCACCTTCTAATGAGACCAAGGTTGATCCATTGTCGACTTCTGATCAGCTGCCTCGCCCTTAGTGCCTGAAACTGTTAGTCTCAGACTCAGACCCAGAACTGGTGCTTGCCATGGTGGAAGAGATCCTCGTCCCTCTCCCCACGCACACACACACACACACACACACACGCGTAAAAGGGTTTCCAAAGTTCACTCCTACCTTGGACCCCCCCTGCCCCCACCCATCAGCAGAAATGTTGGTCTTCGCATCGATCACAGCACCCCAGGCGTATACGGTCCCAGTAATTGAATCATCGTCGGTCTGCCTCTTCTAAGGAGTGACCTTACTGTGTTTCTGCAGGCAATAACATGCACAGCTGTTATACAGCCTCAAGACCACTTGCCTTTCTTAATCGCCAGCCAAGGGAAAGTAAATTAAAGCCTTCGAGCTAAACCTTTTAGCCAGGGAGTGGGTCGAGGACGCAGCGGGGTCCATGTGAATGGGGACGATGTATGTGGCTGTAGTAGGTCAAGTCGCGCGTGTGCACCAGACTGAGTGTTAGCCCACCCCCAGACTGATCAGTGACCGGGGTGGGGGGAATGCAGTCAGAGCTGCTTCTGTAAACAGCTGCCCCTCCAGAGCGTCGCTTTACGAATCTTGTCTTCACAGCCGGGCGTTGCGGCCCCATTACCACTTCTGTCAGACTCATGTTCACAAGATCAGCTTCAGGGAGCATGGAACCTCGCGCTGGGGTGGGGTGACCATTTGGCCCACAGGGTGGATGCTTGCCCATTGGTCATTCAGATCCCCCACAAGCCTTTCCTTATGGAGCTTATTTTGAAAGGTGCAAATGAATTTTCTTCAACCATCTAGAACATTCTGGGTGACAATGCCTGTGAGTGTGTTTTTTTAAAAAAAGACTCTCTTACTGTTTGTATTCTTTGCCCACTTATGTAGACCCCTACCTTCATGATAAAGGCTCTATTTTCACTCATGAATGTACTTGGATTCATTCACCCCGACCTCATAACACCATGTTGGTCTGCATCTAGCAGGTGTTGGAGTGGCAGGAGACTTCCTGAGGATAGAGGGTGCGGCTGGGGGCAGGCAGTGGAAGTTCTTTGTCCGAGTGCCGACATTTTCAGCGCGGCTGATGTGCATCTCACAGGCAGCGTGAAAGCCACTCTGTTGTACAAGGGGGGTACTTGTGTGGGTGCAGGCGGGCTGGTGTTGGGTGAGGCCGCAGAGGGCCATCCTTGTCTGCGGATTCCCAGTGGCCGTTGAGTTCAAGGTGTACTGCCCCTGACCAGGCTGTGTGTGCATGAGAAAAACTATTGCCTAATTTATTGCTTTTTTAATTAAAAAAAAGAAATGTTTTTTTTTCCCATTTTATAAATGTTTATGAGGTTTTAAATTGACCTGTAGTTATTCTCATATTTACCCTTCTATGATTAAATTCCTTTTAACACTTTATTTGCCTTTTTGGTTTCTCTGTTCTGTTTACCGTCTGATACGTTGCTCACCCTCTGCTTTTCCTGCCTCTCCTTGTTGCTCTGTGTGTGACAGGACCACAGGGCCTGCACCACCTCTGACCCTCTCAGCAGCCCTAGGGTCTACTGGGGCCGACTGGCTGAAGGATGTTGATTAGCTAGAAGCTGCTCCAAGAATCAGGTGAATGGGGCTGTGGACAGAATCGGCTCCACCAGGGATCAAAGGGGGAGTTAACGTGCCGGGCTGTTAAGTGAGATTGGGGGAATGGGACTGACAGGTTTTATCTACAATGGGTTAGCATGGACCGAGGGTCCTCATGTGCCACTGATGAACTCTGCCCTCAGCAGGAACCCAAGTCCATCTGGTTCCTAGAACCAATCTGTTCAGCCCCGTGGACCTCTCCACCACTACAGGCCCCCCCCCCCAAAAAAAACTCACGTGGACCTCAGCTACTTCACTGGTCCTCTCATCCAAGGCTTGTCATTGAAGTGAAATCATATCCAAGACATGACCTGGCAAAACGGGCAACGGAAGGTTTTGGAGAAAGGGAGATTAGGATGCACTCCCTTTATTTTGGCTGAATGGCCCTGTCTTCAATCTCCTAAACATTCATTGGTACATTAATTCCTGTGGTCAGACTTCACTACTGTAGGTTGAGTTCTGAGGTTTCCAGAGGAAACTGGACTTCCACTATGATTTGAGCAGGGATGGAGAGAGCGGAGGTGGGGGGGGGGGGGGGGGTGTCCCAGATCGGGACTGATGTAATCCTGATTGGTCTCGTACACTGCTGTTCTGTGGATCATTAACAAACTGTAGCAACAGAGCACCTCCAGTGGATTGGCTTCTGTTGAAACGCTGGAGGAATTTATTGTCCGTTTCTACTCACTCCAGAACTGAGGACTGTAAGTCAAAAGTCAGCCACATTGGTGGGTCTGAGGTCCATCTGGGCTGGAAGAAATGTCTAGGGTGAATGAATCTACATCACTGAGGCCAGGATCATCCCAGCCATCGAGCTGTGTGCTTAGTGGGGTAGCAGAAGATGTTTGATCTGTGTTACAGTCAGGGGAACCCCAGGTTGTCAAGCAGTACAGTAACAACTCTCTGCCTCGTGGCCACACTGAAATAAACGGGTGGCAGATTGTTGGTACAATCCTCAGAGTGAGAGAGATCAACGGTTTGAGTGGCATCACAGTCAAGCAAGACCAAGGACTTGATTGTGGATTTCAGGAGGGGGAAGTCAGGGGAACACACACCAGTCCTTATCGAGGGGTCAGTAGTGGAAAGCTTCAAGTTGCTGAGGGTCAACATCCTAGAGGATCTATCCTGGACCCAACACATTGATGTATTGATGAAGAAAGCATACCACTGGGTCTGAGGAGATCTGGTGTGTCAGCAAAGACTTTTACTAATTTCTGTAGATATATGATCTGGATGATGGGGTGGTAAATTGGATTAGTAAGTATGCCGATGATACTAAGGTAGGAGGTGTTGTGGATAATGAGGTGGGTTTTCAAAGCTTGCAGGGAGATTTATGCCAGTTAGAAGAGTGGGCTAAACGATGGCAGATGGAGTTTAATGCTGAGAAGTGTGAGGTTCTACATTTTGGCAGGAATAATCCAAATAGAACATACAGGGTAAATGGTAGGGCATTGAGGAATGCAGTGGAACAGAGAGATCTAGGAATAACAGTGCATAGTTCCCTGAAGGTGGAGTCTCATGTAGATGGGTGGTGAAGAAGGCTTTTGGAACACTGGCCTTTATAAATCAGAGCATTGAGTACAGAAGTTGGGATGTAATGTTAAAATTGTACAAGGCATTGGTAAGGCCAAATTTGTATTGTGTACAGTTCTGGTCACCGAATTATAGGAAAGATGTCAACAAAATAGAGAGAGTACAGAGGAGATTTACTAGGATGTTACCTGGGTTTCAGCAATTAAGTTACAGAGAAAGGTTGAACAAGTTAGGTCTATATTCATTGGAGCGTAGAAGGTTGAGGGGGGATTTGATCGAGGTATTTAAAACTTTGAGAGGGATAGATAGAGTTGACGTGAATAGGCTGTTTCCATTAAGAGTAGGGGAGATTCAAACAAGAGGACATGATTTGAGAGTTAGGGGGCAGAAGTTTAAGGGAAACACGAGGGGGTATTTCTTTACTCAGAGAGTGATAGCTGTGTGGAATGAGCTTCCTGTAGAAGTAGTAGAGGCCAGTTCAGTTGTGTCATTTAAGGTAAAATTGGATAGGTATATGAACAGGAAAGGAGTGAAGGGTTATGGGCTGAGTGCGGGTAGGTGGGACTAGGTGAGATTAAGAGTTCGGCACGAACTAGGGCCGAGATGGCCTGTTTCCGTGCTGTGATTGTTATATGGTGGAGAGCATTCTGCCTGGCATGGAGCCTCCAATGCACAGGATCACAACCAGCTCCATCATGGGCTCGACCCTCCTCAGCATCAAGGACATCCTCAACAAGCTGTGCCTCAAGAAATAACTTTGCATCGTTAAGGACCCTGGGTGTGCGGGGGTGGTGGTGGGGATGCACAGGAGCATCTAACAATTTAAGAACAGCCTCTTCCCCGCCATCATCGGGTTTCTGACCAGTCCGTGTCTCATTGTTCTCCTTTTGCACTACTCTTGTAATTTATAGATATTTATGTCTTTAAACTGTACAAGGACAAATTTCATGTCAGTGACAATAAATCTGATTCAGATAAAGCCCTCTGATTGACTTGGGAATACATTGCCAGATGAATACCTTGCAGCTAAAAGTTCACCGAGTCTGTGCTGGGAGGAGAATGATGTCCATTGTGGACTGGAGATAACAGACTGCAGATGCCAGAATCCAGAACAAACAGGAAACGGCTGAAAATCCCGCCGGGTTGAACAGCACCTATAGAGGCAAAGGGATGGTCAACAATTTAGATTGAGACCTTGCATCCCAGCCCAAGGCATAAACCGTCCTTTTGCCTCCACAGATGCTGCTTGACCCACTGAGTGCCTCTAGCAGTCAGTTCTTGCTGAGATGGAAATGGCTCGCCTCAAGGATGGGGTGAAGACGCTGTTTCATATGCAGAATATCCCAAATTCTGACCAACAGCTGTCGAGCTTTTTACAGTGCTGAGACCAGGGCCTTCACAACATGTACTCACTAGAGTTTAGAAGAACAAAAGAGATCTCTAGATACATTAGATGTGGACAGGAAGTTTCCTATATAGGGGGAGTCTAGGACTATATATTCTGTACAGGTGACGAATCTGGAATTCATTACCACAGCTGGCTGTAGAGGCCAAGTCATTGTGTATATTTAAAGTGGAGGTTACGTTCTTGCTTAGTCAGGGCATCAAAGGTTATGGGGAGAAAGCAGGAGAATGGGGTTGAGAGGGACAATGATGGAATGGCAGTGCAGATTTGATGGAATGAATGGTCTAATTCTACTCATCTGTCTTATAGTCTTACTATGCTCTTGTTTCTTGCCACATTGTCTGTTGAACTGATAAGTGTGGTGAGGGTTTGCTGGGAACTCATCCTCAAAGTAGGCATGTAGCCAAATCAGTCAAAAGAACCCAAAAGAATATCGTGCATTTTGGGAAGAATTAACAGAAACAGCTCCTGAATCTCGGGACAAAGTTGGCCCTCAGCACCCCGTTCTTTATGACCTGGTGTGCATTTTCTTTCTGAAAATGCCCTCTGTCCTGAGGTAGTGATCCAAATTACAGTCCAGTTCAAACAGCCATTGGTATGCGGTGGTGGTCGGCATCAGTCTGTCTCGATGGAAAAAGGGTGATGGTGATCATCACCACAAGTCTGGGTGGAAGGTATGGAGATCCTCAGGTGCCCAGTTATCGAGATCCCGCTCTCGGCCTCACTAGCGTAGTCCAAAGGAACGCTTATGAAGCACTGGCTTAGCTGTAGGAGCTGCCAGAAGGATGCTCAGTGATACCCAGCTGCCTTATGGACTCAACTCCGGATTTACTCCTAAAGCCTTCGTCTCTCCCGAGGCTGCCCACAAGGCAGTGGGGCTATTTACCCGTAGCTGGGGATCTGGTTCGTGAGCACCAGGGCGTGTCTGTACACCAGTGGTCCTGCTTGCTACTTGTGCAGGGGCTAGGCCTCCTCCCTGTCCTCTAGTTCATCCTGAGTCTGAAAGGAGTTCAGTTTCTATGTGTCAGCAGCAAGGAGGCACACAAGAGGCTTACTGTTGGAGAGGCTGTGTACCAGCAGGGAGAGGCTTACACATTCAGCTCTCCTTTAAGACTACCCTCTACACCACCACACTAGATCATCACAACAACCATTTTGACACCAGCTACTGGTATTGCAGTAGAAAATTCGAACACTTCGTAGGAAATAAATGGCAGATGGCGATTAATCTAGACACGAATAAGGCATTGCACTTTGGGAAGGCAAATGAAAGAAGAAAAGAAGGCAAATGGTAGGAACCTGAGGAGAATTGATGAACAGAAATTTTGGGTGTAAGCTGCTGAAAGAGGCAACACTAGCAGACAATACTAGGAAAGGCATACAGCATAACTGGCTTCATCGTCCAGGGCTTTGAGTACAAACGGGATGTCACATTGCTGCTGTATAAAACTTCGGCTAGATCACATTAGTTCATTGCATTACAGGAAGGGTGTGAAGAGGGATCATCAGTATGTTGCCCAGGTCACAGGGTATTAACTATAGAGAGAGGTTGGACAAACTTAGATCCTTTCCTTTGGAATATCGGAGGCTGAGGTAGATCTGACAAGACGTACGTCTATAAAATTACAGGAGGCACAGATAGTGTTTTCTTTGTACTTCTACTGCTATGTGCCCGTAGCTGCTGCAGGTGTTTCATATGGCAATAAACTTGACTTTGGATAGGCAACATGAGTGAATCTGCAGATGCTGGAAAAAAATAAAAAACCCAAAATGCTGGAAAACTCAGCAGGCCAGACAGCATCTATGGGAGGAGGTAGTGACGACGTTTCGGGCCGAAACCAGAACCCTTCCTGATGAAAGGTTTCAGCCCGAAACGTCGTCACTACCTCCTCCCGTAGATGCTGTCTGGCCTGCTGAGTTCTGCCAGCATTTTGTGTTTTGGACTTTGGATAGTCAGTCTTTCTTCCTGTATGGAAACATAAGGTACCAGAGGATTTAACTCCAGCTGCTAGAGAATCTAACATTTAACGTGACGGAAATGTTAAAGTCGATGTTCAAGCCATGCTTTTTTTTACACTTGAGTGCGTGGAATGTGCTGCCAGGAGAGGTAGTAGAAGCAGATACATGAACAACCAGGGATGGAGGAGGATTGAATGTGTGCAGGCTGGTGCACATTTCAAATTGGTATCATGGCTGGCCGTAAGGCCTGTTCCTGTGCTAAAATATTCCATGTTCTAATCCCCATTATTGTGTGGGAGTTGTGCCTTTCAAGATTCCTTTCATCCCTCCTCCTGTCTCGGTGTTGATGACATGACAAGGGTCTTTAGAGCATTGTCGGGGTTGTTGGAACTCCATCAATGATGGTCTCAAGCCCCACTGCCAGAAGAGGAGGGTTGGGCTGCAGCTAGCGACCCCCATCCTGGAAAGACCCAGAAGCTCTGAAGAACTCATTCCTGGGAGAAGAAGGATCTTCACCTAGAAAATGTAAGATGGGCTTTGCCTGGGGACAACTTGAAAAACTGGCTCTGGACAGGGAACTATGGTAAGCTGCTGACAGAGGCCCTTGCCCCAGTAGGGGTGGTGGGTGTAAGAAGAAGGAAGGTTGTGTGTAAGTCTGTGTAATGGCTCAACTCTGCCAGTTCCTCACACCCGAGTTTGACCTCTGCAGAGATTGACATTCTCCCTGTGAATGTGTGGGTCTCTCCCAGATGCCCCTGTTCCCTCCTCTACATCCTAAAGACAGTCAGTTGTAGCTGACTGCAGGAGTAGGGAAGAAGCTGATGGGGACATGAGGGGGAAAATGGGATTTGACCAGTGGGCCAAAGGGCCCATTTCTCAGATTTATTTATCATCAAAACATACAATGGAATGTGTCGTTTGCGTTGTCAACCAACACGCCCAGTGATGTGCTGGGGGCAGACCACGGGTGTCACCACACATTCCAGCACCATGCCCACAGTGTTCGGCAAAGAACACAATACAACGAGCAACATAACAACCGCAAAGCAGGCCCTTCTCCTCCTTCCCCCCCCAACCCACAAACACCAACGGTTGTTCAATCCCAAGCCTCTGTGCTTCCAGTCTGCAGGCTTTGAATTCCAGACTTCTGTTCGACCTTTTGTGGTATCAACCCTGGGATTAGCTGATGTCAGGACACTGAACTCCAGGACCACTGACTCAACAGCCCTCATACTCACTCGGTCGGACATCAGATGCAGGAAACCACTGAACTGGGTCAGCCTGGCATCCACAGAAGTCCTTCATCACAGATCCACGTTGCTAGCCTTTCAGCATGAAACCAGAGGCCTGGACTCCCAACGAACTTCATGCCCGCGTTTTGTAATTCTACAAATCTTATTGTTGTCGTGGAGATTAGAATTGGAATCCGCCAACAAAGACACAGTAGTGGGTTCTGTAACTGGATATTAATCTTCATAGAAAAATGGAAAATTTAGTTCACAGGATAAGGTGTTGCTTATCGTGTCGGTGCCAATTGAAACAGCCACTTCCTCAGTCACCTTCACTCACTGGGTCTGTAGCTCCTTATAGACACCGTACACCCCAGCACCGTTTAACTGTGACAAACGTTCCTGTCTGTCCTGCTCATTCAGGCTGTGAGTGTCAGACCTCACTCCCCAATGAGGGATCTTTAGCTGATGAGTGTGGGATTTGCTCTTTCACAGACCCAGTAAGGTGAAAACCCTGATCCATTTAACAGAAGCACAAAATGAACAGGATTTGCATCAGGATTGCCTTGATGGGAAGGTTGGCAAAACAGCTTGTGAGAGTACTCGGTGTTCAGGCAAAGGGTGGCCCATATTCACAAGGCATTCTGAAGAGGCTGGAAATCCAGAGCAACACAAACACAAAATGCCTGAGGAACTGAGCAGGTCAGGGCGCATTAAACAGGTGATGTTTCGGACTGAGACCATCAGGATCAGATATGGCCCAGACAGGAGGTCCAGGGACACAAAGGATGGGGTGAGAGCTGTCACAGTGTGATCTGACTGCCAGACACGTTAGGATGTTGTTTTTTACATAGGGAAAGGGAGACAGAAGAGAATCCTAACTGGATGACAAGCAATGGGATCAGGAAGTGGAGGCCAACAGTTGTTACAGACCATCCCTGGCATCAACAAGATAAAGTATTTCCCATTGTACAAAGACTAGTGCCAACCGCAGACAAAGAGGACTAGCTCAATTAGCCAATTTAGTCACCAAAGATGAGTTGGGCTGAAAGGCCTGTTTCTGTGCTGATTAGCTCTGGAGTTAAGTGACTTAGCCAGCATTTTGACACAGAGATATCTGTTCCCCATCATGACATAAAGGGGATTGAATTCAGTTAAATAGATTCAGATTTTTAAGATGTATTCTGTCAGTAGCAGGTTGACACGTAAACACTCGTGGAAGGGTGACTGGACAATAGCATGACCATATCTGCTCTGAAATGTATCATCAAGGTGCAAGTTAGAAAGAGTGATGGTGCAGTGGAGACTCTCTGGAATGAGACCAGGGGATCAAGAACTTGTTAATAAGCTCCAAGTTTAATCAATAAGTTTCAAGACTTTGGCCTCGATACCTCCTCGTGCAACAGGATCCTCAATTTCCTCACTTGCATAACCCAGTCAGTTTGGATTGATAGCATCTCCTGCACAACTTCACTCAGCACAGGTGCTCCACAAGGCTGTGTGCTTAACCTTCTGCTCTACTTGCTTTACACTTATGACAGGTAAGTTTGCTGATGACACCACGGTCACTGGCCGAACCAAAGGTGGTGTCAAATCGGCATATAACAGGGAGATCTAAAATCTGGCAGAGTGGTGCCACCATAACCTTCAACTTAATGTCAGCAAGACCAACGAGATGGTTATTGACTTCAGAAGAGGGAAACCCAAGATCCATGAGCAAGTCCTCATTAGGGAACCAGCGGTGGAGAGGGTCAGCAACTTTAAATTCTTTGGTGTTATTTCAGGGGATCTTTCTTGGGTCCAGCAAGCAAGTTCTATTATGAAGAAAGTGTAATAATGTTTCTACCTTGGAAGATTGCGAAGATTCGACATGTCATCTAAAACTTTGGCAAACTTCTGTAGATATGTGGTGGAGTGTATATTAACGTGTTGCATGATGGCCTGGTATGGAAACACCAAAGCCTTTTTGCAGAAAATCCAACAGAAAGTAGTGGATACAGCTCAGTTCGTCATGGGTAAAGCTCTCCCCACCAGGGAGCACATCTACACAGAGCGCTGTTACAGGAAAGCAGCATCCATCATCAGGGACCCCCCACCATCCAGGCCATGCTCTCTTCTCACTGCTGCCATTAGGCGCATGAGCCTCAGGACCCAGACCAGTAAGTTCAAGAACAGTCATTACCCTTTAATCAGCCTCTTGAACCAGAGGGAATAACTTCACTCGCTCCAACACTGGACTCACTTTCAAGGACTCTTCATCCCATGTTCTCAATATTTATTACTTATTTATGTACTATTTTATTTTCCCTCTCTTTGTATTTGACAATTTTGGGTTTTTTCTGTACATTGGTTGTTGTCCATCCTGTTGGGTGTGGTATTTCATTGATTCCATTGTGTTTCTTGTATCTACCATGATTACCTGCAAGAAAACGAATGTCAGAGTCATATATCATGATATATATGTACTATGATAATAAATTTACTTTGAACTTTGTTATAGATAGATCAGGGAAACTGGAGGTGTTCTTCCATTAGGTTTAATATCACTGTCATATGTTATGAGATATAGTGTTTTGCAACAGCAGTACATTGCAATACATAATAAAAACTGTAAATCATATATATATATATATATATGTGTGTTAAATTAAATAAGTAATGCAAAAAGAGAAAAAAAATAGTGAAGTAATCTTCATGGGTTCAATGCCCATTCAAAAATCAGGTGACAGAGGGGAAGAAGCTATTCCTGAATCACTGTGTGTGCCTTCAGTCTCCTGTACCTCCTCCCTGATGGTAGCAAAGAGAACAAGGCATGCCCTGGGTGATGGGGGTCCTTAATGATGGATGCTGCTTTTTTGAGACATTGTTCCTTGAAGATGTCCTGGAGATTAGTGCCTAAGATGGAGCTGACTGATGTTACAACTTACTGCAGTGTATTTTGATGCTATGCTGTGCGCCCCCCACCCCCATGCCAGACGGTGATGCAGCCAGTTAGGATGCTCTTCAAGGTGCATCTGTAGAAATTTCCGAGGGTCTTTGGTGACATACCAACTCTCCTCAAACTGCTAATGAAATGTAGCCACTGCCGTACCTTCTTTGAAGCTGCATCGATACGTTGGGCCCAAGATAGATCCTCAGAGATACAATCAGGAACTTGAAACTGCTCACCCTTTCCACTTCTGATCCCTCTATGAGGACTGGTGCATGTTCCCCTGTCTTACCCTTTCTAAAGTCCACAATCAATTCTTTGGTCTCACTGATGCTGAGTGCAAGATTGTTGGTGCGCATCACTCAACTAGCTGATCTGTCTCACTCCTGTACGCCTTCCCATCACTATCAGAAATTCTGCCAACAACTGTTGTATTGTCAGCAGATTTATGCATGGCATTTTAGCTGTGCCTAGCCACAGAGCCATGGGCGTAGAGTAGAGCAGTTGGCTAAACACACACCTTTGAGGTGCACCGGTGTTGATTCTCAGTGAAGAATTTGAGGAGGTTGTGAGGAAATAAGACCATAAGACATAGGAGCAGAAATAGACCTTTCAACCCATTGAGTCTGCTCCGCCATTCCATCATGGCTGATTTATTTTCCCTCTCAACGCCATTCTCCTGCCTTCTTCCCCATAACCTTTAATGCCATGACCTATTCCACTTTGAATGACTTGGTTACCATAGCCATCTGTGGCAATGAATTCCACAGCTTCACCATCCACTGGCTAAATAAATTACTCATCATTTCTGTTGTAAAGGGTCGTCCTTTGATTCTGAGGGAGGGCTCGCTGGCATTAGATCCTCCCACTCTTGGAAATATCCTTTCAACATCTTTCAACATTTAGTGGGACTTAATGAGATCCCCTGTCATTCTTCAAATATCCAGTAAGTTCAGCCCCAGAGCCATCATGCGTTAACCCTTACATTCTAGGAACATTCTCATAAGCCTCCTCTGGACTCTCTCCAAAGACAACACATCCTTTCTTAGATATGGGGACCAAACCCGCTCAGAGTTCTCCACATGCGGTCTGACTAATGCTTTATAAAGCTTCAGCGCGCCATCCTTGCTTTTATGTTCCAGTCCTGTGAGAATGAAAACTTGCCTTTCTTACCACCTGCTCAATCTGCAAGTTAACCTCCTGAGGACCCTCCAGGAGGGCTCTCAAGCCCCTTTGCACTTTCAATTTCTGAATTAGCTCCCCATTTAGAAAACTGTTTCAGCCTTTATTTCTTCTACCGAAGTGCATAATCCCTACTGATCTGAATAAGCGTTGAAGTAACTGGGGCAAGAATTCTTCCAAGGGTGAAGGGGTCACGAACCAGAGATCAAAGAATATTGGCAAACAGATGGAAGGTGAACGAGGATAGACACTGAGAGGTTGGGGTCGGAGTCGGGCACCTGATTGGGGTACTAGTGGGAGCAGATTCAAAAGGAGCTGGTAAGTATCCAGAAGGAAGGAATTTACAGGGCTGCGGGGAGAAGGACTGGCTGGATTCTCTCACAATGAGCTAGTAGGGACTGAACAGACCGAACAGCCTGTCTACTCTGGGCAATGAATGTGGCCTCATGAGCAACATCCCCATGCCATGGACTAAGCTGTGACCAGAGGAAGTGGACTGGCCAGACGTGGTAACTGATGAGAATAATCACAGGTTATTAACTCTACCACATCTCACAAGTCTCCCAGTTAATGTGACACCCCTTCCAATGAGATGTCGGGACCAGATTAGATGATGTTATCTTGAGCCCATTCATCTGTATCTGCCACCACAAGTTGCAGTGAGACCGGGTGAATTAACTGCATCTTTGTGCGTCAATATTTATGAAGGTGTTTATCATGTTTACTGGTTCCTTTTCCTGTTCGCTTAATGGTTCCACGGGTTTACCCAGAGGCTAATTAAAAATGATAATGAAACGATGACAGCCCTACAATTCTTCCTGTGGAAAGTGCCTTCGCAGCAAGTAAACATCTTATTTACAACCTGACTTAGCCCTCAAAATCAATTCCAGCAGCTGCCACAAGCACTTTAACCATATCCCTGGCCTCTCTTTCTCTTAAAAACATATCTTTCTCTGTGAGTTTAAAAAAAAATCAATGAGTTTATTTTGTTTCTGCTGCATTTTAAAAGGTTAGCCGCGCGAGGCATTCATCTCCTGGAGAAGGCAGGGTCGCCAAGTGCTCTGACACGGTTTGACCGGATTGCTTGCATTTTACAAAGGGAGTGTGAGGTAATGTGGATCTGTGAGACTGAGCTCGACCAAGGAATTGACTGTGGACTTCAGGAAAGGGAAGCCATTGAGGGGTGAGCAGCTTCAAGCTCCTGGGGTCACCATCTCCAAGGATCTATCCTGGGACCAACATATTGATGCAATCATGAAGAAGGCACACCAGTGACTCTGCTTCATTAGAGGAGATTTGGTGTGCCGCCAAAGACTCTAGCAAATTTCCACAGATGTACTATGGAGAACATTTTGACTGGTTACGTCATCATCTGGTATGGAGATGCCAATGCAAAGGATTGGAAAAAGTTGGCTGTAAAAAAGATTAGCTGTAGGCTGAGCCAGCTCCATCATGGGTACTAGTTCCCCTCCCCCTCTCCTTCACCTGCCCAAAATGCCAACTGTTTACTCTTTCCCATATGGAGTGTTGCTTTGGATTTCCAGCATCTGCAGATTTACTCTTGTTTATGGGCACTAGTCTCCCAACCATCAAGGACATCTTCAAGAAGGAGGCATCCATCATTAAGCACTCTCACCATCCAGAACATGCCCTCTTCTCATTGCTACCATCAGGGAGCAGGCACAGGAGCCTGAAGATGCACACTCCATATTTTAGGAACAGCTTCTTCCCCTCCACCATTAAATGTCTGAGTGGCCCTTGAACACTCCCTCACTATTTTGCTCTCTTTTTGCAAAATTATCTATTTTTATGTTTCTTATTGTAACTTATAGTAATATTTTTCATTTATGTACAGTACTGCTGATGCAAAACAACAAACTATGTTAGTGATAATAAACTTGATTCTGACTTAGTGGGGTAAAGTTCAGGAAAACGGGCACCAGCATCCACATTGACAATCCGCATTTAAGCCAAAGTAAAGCAGGTCAACCTCCAACAGCTGGCTAGATTAGAAAACGTCAGGACTTTAATACCCCAGCTGTGCACAGCTGGAAGCCACGGTAGTGTAGCGGTTAGCGCAATGCTATTACAGCTCAGGGCGTTCTGAAGTTCAGAGTTCAATTCCAGTGCCATCTGTAAGGAGTCTCTCTACGTCCTCCCCGTGGAATGTGTGGGGTTTCCCCGAGTGCTCCGGTTCCCTCCCACAGTTCAAAGATATACCAGGTAGGTTAATTGGTTATTGAAAATTGACCCGTGATTAGGTTAAAGTTAATCGGGTTTGTAGAAGGGCCGGAAAGGTAAAGTTAATCGGGGTTGTGGAAGGGTCAGAGGGGTAAAGTTAATCGGGGTTGTGGAAGGGCCGGAAGGGTAAAGTTAATCGGGGTTGTGGAAGGGCCGGAAGGGTAAAGTTAATCGGGGCTGTGGAAGGGCCGGAAGGGTAAAGTTTGTCGGGGTTGTGGAAGGGCCGGAAGGGTAAAGTTAATCGGGGTTGTGGAAGGGTCAGAAGGGTAAAGTTAGTCGGGGTTGTGGAAGGGCCGGAAGGGTAAAGTTAGTCGGGGTTGTGGAAGGGCCGGAAGGGTAAAGTTAGTCGGGGTTGTGGAAGGGCCAGAAGGGTAAAGTTAATCGGGGTTGTGGAAGGGCCGGAAGGGTAAAGTTAATCGGGGTTGTGGAAGGGCCGGAAGGGTAAAGTTAGTCGGGGTTGTAGAAGGGCCGGAAGGGTAAAGTTAGTCGGGGTTGTGGAAGGGTCAGAAGGGTAAAGTTAGTCGGGGCTGTGGAAGGGTCAGAATGGTAAAGTTAGTCGGGGTTGTGGAAGGGTCAGAAGGGTAAAGTTAATCGGGGTTGTGGAAGGGTCAGAAGGGTAAAGTTAGTCGGGGCTGTGGAAGGGTCAGAAGGGTAAAGTTAATCGGGGTTGTGGAAGGGCCGGAAGGGTAAAGTTAGTCGGGGTTGTGGAAGGGTCGGAAGGGTAAAGTTAATCGGGGTTGTGGAAGGGCCGGAAGGGTAAAGTTAGTCGGGGCTGTGGAAGGGCCGGAAGGGTAAAGTTAATCGGGGCTGTGGAAGGGCCGGAAGGGTAAAGTTAATCGGGGTTGTGGAAGGGCCGGAAGGGTAAAGTTAGTCGGGGTTGTGGAAGGGTCGGAAGGGTAAAGTTAATCGGGGTTGTGGAAGGGCCGGAAGGGTAAAGTTAATCGGGGTTGTGGAAGGGTCAGAAGGGTAAAGTTTGTCGGGGCTGTGGAAGGGCCGGAAGGGTAAAGTTAGTCGGGGTTGTAGAAGGGCCGGAAGGGTAAAGTTAATCGGGGTTGTGGAAGGGTCAGAAGGGTAAAGTTAATCGGGGTTGTAGAAGGGCCGGAAGGGTAAAGTTAATCGGGGCTGTGGAAGGGCCGGAAGGGTAAAGTTAATCGGGGTTGTGGAAGGGCCGGAAGGGTAAAGTTAGTCGGGGCTGTGGAAGGGCCGGAAGGGTAAAGTTAGTCGGGGTTGTGGAAGGGTCAGAAGGGTAAAGTTAATCGGGGCTGTGGAAGGGTCAGAAGGGTAAAGTTAGTCGGGGCTGTGGAAGGGCCGGAAGGGTAAAGTTAGTCGGGGCTGTGGAAGGGCCGGAAGGGTAAAGTTAATCGGGGTTGTGGAAGGGCCGGAAGGGTAAAGTTAGTCGGGGTTGTGGAAGGGCCGGAAGGGTAAAGTTAGTCGGGGCTGTGGAAGGGCCGGAAGGGTAAAGTTAGTCGGGGTTGTGGAAGGGCCGGAAGGGTAAAGTTAGTCAGGGTTGTGGAAGGGCCGGAAGGGTAAAGTTAATCGGGGTTGTAGAAGGGCCGGAAGGGTAAAGTTAGTCGGGGCTGTGGAAGGGCCGGAAGGGTAAAGTTAATCGGGGTTGTGGAAGGGTCAGAAGGGTAAAGTTAATCGGGGCTGTGGAAGGGTCAGAAGGGTAAAGTTAATCGGGGCTGTGGAAGGGTCAGAAGGGTAAAGTTAATCGGGGCTGTGGAAGGGCCGGAAGGGTAAAGTTAATCGGGGTTGTGGAAGGGTCAGAAGGAGCTACTCTGCACTGTATCGGCTAATAAATAAAAATCAGGATAGCTTTATAAAACTTTGGTTAAGCTGCACTGGGGTATTGTGACAACTCTGTCCCATTCTAGGAGTGGTGAGGAAACTTTGGAGAGCTACAGAGGAGGTTTACTAAGATGCTGCAAGGATTAGAGGGCACGTGTTATGTGGTTGGATAAATTTGGGTTGTTACCTCTGAAGCAGCAGTGTTTGAGTGAGAACTGATGGAAGTTTATGAGAGGCACAGGTAGAGTGGACAGCCAGAATCTCTAAATGTCAAACTCTAGAGGAGACACATTTAAAGTGAAAGGCAGAGTGATGGGGCCTGGACAGGCTGCTGGTGGTGGTAGCAGATACAGATACAACAGTGGTGTGGAGGAGAATGGAAGGATGTGGTTTATGTTTTAAGATCAAGGTAGTTTAATGTCATTTCCACAGCACAAGTGTAATGGAGAACAAAATAATTGTTACTCCAGATCCGAACAATATGATAAAGAAAGAACACTATAATAAAAATCACAATAAATATACATAGATTGATGGTATGTCCATAAAGTGACGCTGGGCACTGGATTGTCTGTACATCAGGTGACTCTGACAGGAAATGATGAAGCAGTGGTGAGGGAGGAGTGGAGAGGTGGGTTAGTGCAGGTAGGAGAGGCTTTAGATAAATTTGGTGTAGACGTTGGGGGCCAATGGACCTGTATCTGTTCTGTACTCTTCCCCCGTATGTTTGTTCTGTAGGTATGGTTATCCACTAACGAGTGCATAAGCCCTGATGGTTAACTTGCAGGTTGAGTCAGTGGTGAGGAAGGCAAATGTCATGTTAGCATTCATTTCAAGAAGTCTAGAATACAAGAGCAGGGATGTGATGCTGAGGCTTTATAAGACACTGGTGAGGCTTCACCTTGAGTATTCTGAACAGAGTTCGGCTCCCTATCTAAGAAAAGATGTGCTGGCATTGGAGAGGGTCCGGAGGAGGTTCACAAGGGTGATTCCCGGAATGAAAGGGTTGTCATGTGAGGAACGTTTGGCTCTGGGTCTGTACTCGCTGGAATTCAGAAGAATGAGGGGGGGATCTCATTGAAACCTCTCAAATGTTGAAAGCCTTGACAGGGTAGGTGTGGAAAGGAAAGCGGAGTCCAGGACAAGAGGGGACAGCCTCAGGATAGAGGGGCATCCATTTAAAACAGAGATGTGGAGAAATTTCTTTAGCCAAAGGGTGGTGAATTTGTGGAGTTTGTTACCACAAAGAGCTGTGCAGGTCAGGTCATTGGGTGTATTTAAGGCAGAGAGTGATAGGTTCTTAATTGGACACCACATCACAGGTTACAGGGGGGAAGGCCGGGGAGTGGGGCTGAGGAGGGGGAGAAAAGGATCAGCCATGATTGAATGGTGGAGCAGACTTGATGGGCCAAATGGTCTAATTCTGCTCGTATGTCTTATGGTCTTGTGGATAAAGTAATGCTACACCTGCCCATTCACCTCCTCCCTCACCTCCATTCAGCGCCCTAAGCAGTCCTCCCAGGTGAGGCAACACTTCACCCGTGAATCTGTTTGGGTTGTCTATTGTATCCAGTGCTCCAGACGCGGCCTTCGCTACATTGGCGCGGCCCTACGTAAATTGGGGGAACCACTTCATCCAGCACCACCATTCAATCCACCAAAAGCGGAATTTTCACGGTGGCCAAATGTTTGAATTCTGATTCCCATTCCAGTTCTGACATGTTGGCCCACAACCTCCTCTTTTGCCAAGATGAGGCCAATCTCAAGGTGGCGGAGCAACACCTCATATTCCAACACCTTATATTCCTCCAACCTGATGGCATGAACACAGATTTCTCCTTCTGGTAATTTTCCTATGGTCCTCTCTCCTCTCCTATCAGATTCCTTCTTTTCCAGCCCTTTACTTTTCCCACCCACCTGGTTTCATCTCTCACCTAGCTAATTCTCCTTCACCTCCTCCCAACTTTTTATTCGGGCATCTTCTGCCTTCCTTTCCGGCCCTGATGAAGGGTCTCAGCCCAAAACATCAACTGTTTATTCATTTCTATAGATGCTGAGTTTGACCAGTGTTTTGTTTATGCTACTCTGGATTTCCAGCATCTGCAGGATCTCTTGTGCTCATGAGAACCACAACCTGCAGGTTCCCCTGTGGACTACACACCTTCCTGTTCCTCTACTTCACCCCACTCCTTCATCACTAAAGAACTTACTGTCCCATTTATTTAAGCAACGGTGCAGCAGATCCACGAGTAATTTTGAAAACTGGTAACAGGTTCCACAGTCACCACAGGTTCAGCAGCTTCAGTGAATGGAATCACGGCGCTTGTTTCTCAAGTTCAAGTTCAATTGTCATTTAAGCTTCAAAGCTTCTCTAGGGGCAGACAGTCGGGTGAAACCCTTGACTGCCCACCGTCTGGACCCATGAAAGGCAACCTTGGCCGGGCCCAGGGGCAAATCGATCCCTGGCTTATCATCTGAGTGACTAAAGCTCAGGACTATAGGGTGGCCCCCACTCAGATAAAGGCTTCATCTCTGACTCTCCATATGTACATGATACACCCTGCACAGTTGGGGCAAAAACGCTCCCAATGTCGCCCTCATCCTGATGGGCATGCGTGGAACCTAGTCAGGTGGGCACCAAGTACCAGTGTGTGCCCAGGTTCTACCTGTCGCCCTGGCTATGAAGGATGGGTCTGGCCCCACTCTCTCGCAACACCCCAGTCAGCTGGTCATTGTCCTTCATAGTTAAGTTCTTCCAGGTGAATGCCTTTGAGCCCAGGGCCATCAGGCAGTGGTCAGCACGGAACATCCTGCAGGCTCTGCAGGAGAAGGACGTGATGGACACAGTGGGGTGGTTCCCTGAGCAGACCATCCAGTTCATCTGGCAAAATGCCTCATCGCCAGACCTCACCAACAGGCACCGACCTCTCCTGGCTGGCGGTGAGAGGGGCCCTCCCAGTCCGATCCCTCCTGTACGCCCGGAACGTTGTCTCCACACCCTGCTGCCCACCTCTTTGCGCACTGTGGGTTCCCGGAGAAGGTGTGGAGGAGGATGGAAGGGACGGTGTCGAGGTTCATCCTCAGCCCCTCTCTACGGGTTGTTCTCGGGGACGCACACGGAGACCAACATCCGGTGCTGCTGCAGATCACCAACTCGGTTGGCCTGAAACTTGATGATCTTCCAGACCATGGAAAGGTCTGTGGGACCGGCACATTCTCAGCTGCAGGAGTACGTGCTGAGGGGCGCACTGAAACTTGGTGCAGCCACCACAAGGGCCCGGTGGGGAAGGACCACAGTTTAGGGGTCTTCTCCCGCAGGAGTGGGAGGGGTCAGGTTTACCCCTCAACGATGATGGGTAAAAATGAAACAACAGAGTGCCTTGTGAGTGGCTAAAAGTGTGGAAATGTATAGAATGTAATGGCAATCTCTGTAAAGGATTGAGAGTCATTGAATGGTTTATTGTAAATAATTTTGTTTTTGAATAAAGTATATTTTGTTAATAAAAATAAAACTCCCCCCAGCTGCAGAATTGGCAGGCAGATGTGGAGTCCGTAAACAGGCTAAGACTCTGTCAAATGGCACAGCTCTGCACACAGAGAGCTGCACTGCCACAGGTGTGGAAGGTGCTGTCAGAACTTACCGAGGGAGTGACTACACTGTGCACCTCTGGGGTGGGGTGGGGGGTATTATTGGTGTTGGTTTATTACCGAGATACAGTGAGAAGCTTGCCTTGCCTACTGTGTTTGTGCAGATCAAACTATTGAGGTAGAACAAGATAAAACAATAACAGAACGCAGAATGAAGTGTAAAGGCGACAGCGCAGGTAAACGATAACATGAACGATTGCAATGAAGGAGCGGGTGCAGATCGAATAGATTGTTTTATACTGGGTGGTATTGAACTTCTCAAGAGTTGTACTCAGCCTGTCGGGAGCAGAGTGTCCCATTGCGGTTCTGACCAGAGTGTGGAAGGGCTGTGGGGTGGGGTGTCAGAGGGAGCCGCTGGCTGAGGACCCCCTCCCAGCCTCTGGTTCAGTATTTGATCAGTGGTGGGTCGGCACTGAAAGCAAGTTAACCAAAAGACTAATGTGCAGGAGAAAACACCCCAGACATCAGAGCAACAATTCGAGGCTCAGGGTCTCTTCCCACCTCCCCGTTGGACGCCTGCACTGCAGCGTGGTTAACCATATAACCATACAACAATTACAGCACGGAAACAGGCCATCTCGGCCCTTCTAATCTGTGCCGAACGCTTACTCTCACTGTGCATTAATGGCGTTATCAGCAGCCGAGTCTCCTGATGAAGTGAGAAGCTCAGACACCCACACGTCCCTGCAACAGGGCCATGCACATCGGACAGGCTACGTAGCACTGGAAATAAAGAACGCAACTGGCCGAGCTTCAGCTGCGGCAGTGGGGAGAGAGGGGAAGGGTTTTGTGTGTTTATAGGCTGTCACCAAACTTCCATAGATGCACGGACTGGCTGCTTCACAGAGAGGTAAGGAACAGAAGAGGCTGCCACTGAGTACATTTACAAAGAACCCATCATCAAGGATCCCCACCAATAGACAATAGGTGCAGGAGTAGGCCATTCGGTCCTTCGAGCCATCATCCACAATCAGTACCCCGTTCCTGCCTTCTCCCCATATCCCTTGACTCCGCTATCTTTATCTAACTCTTTCTTGAAAGCATCCAGAGAATTGGCCTCCACTGCCTTCTGAGGCAGAGCATTCCACAGATCCACAACACTCTGGGTGAAAAAGTTTTTCCTAAACTCCATTCTAAATGGCCTACTCCTTATTCTTAAACTGTGGCCTCTGATTCTGGACTCCCCCAACATCGAGAACCTGTTTCCTGCCTCTAGCATGTCCAATCCCTTAATAATCTCATGTTTCAATCGGATCCCCTCTCATCCTTCTAAATTCCAGTGTATACAAGCCCAGTCGCTCCAATCTTTCAACATATGACAGTCCCACCATCCCAAGAATTAACCTTGTGAACCTACGCTGCACTCCCTCAATAGCAAGAATGTCCTTCCTCAAATTTGAAGACCAAAACTGAACACAATACTCCAGGCGTGGTCTCACCAGGGCCCTGTACAACTGCAGAAGGATCTCTTTGCTACTATACCCAACTCCCCTTGTTATGAAGTCCAACATGCCATTAGCTTTCTTCACTGCCTGCTGTACCTGCATGCTTGCTTTCATTGACTGATGAACAATGACACCTAGATCTTGTTGTACTTTCCCTTTTCCTAACTTGACGCCATTCAGATAGTAATCTGCCTTCCTGTTCTTGCCACCAAAGTGGATAGCCTCACATTTAACCACATTAAACTGCATCTGCCATGCATCTGCCCACTCACCCAACTCTCCTAACATCATCCTCATATTTCACACTGCTACCCAGCTTTGTGTCTTCTGCAAATTTGCTGATGTTACTTTTAATCCCTTTTTTAATCCCTTCATCTGCGTCATTAATGTACATTGTAAGTAGCTGCACCACTCAGCACCACTCAGCTCATGTCCTCTTCTCACCATCACCATTGGGAAGGAAGTACAGAAGCCCTGGGTTCCACTCCACCAGGTTCAGGAAGTTATTACCCGACAACCAGCACCCAATGGAAACCACTTCATTCACCACAACTTTGAATTGAATCTATGATCCATAGGCTCCCTTTCAAGAACTCCTGCACCTCATGTTCCCGCTATGATTTTATTTGCAACAGAATTCACATTAGTTGTTTGTCAGACTCCTATTTATTTTTTTTTGTAAAATTCGACCGTATTTCCTTTTTTCCCCTGTGAACGCCTGCAAGAAAATCGATGTCAAGGTAGTATATGGTAAGATATGCACAATTTGATAATAAATTTACTTTGAGCTTTGGATTAAGCTGCCCTATTCCTCTGTGGCATCGCTCAGAACTGAGAACGAGATGCCTGCAGTACCTCTGAGGGACGGGGCCAAGGCGGGGAGCATTAGTGGGGCAGGAAGGTGGGGGGTGCCAGGCAGTGCACTTCTTCCAATGCTTTCACCCAGCCCCCCAACGTAGAAACTTACCCCCTCAGGAATGCACCAATCACTGGGGGGGGGGGGGGGGGTTCTCACAAGTTGGGGAGTCGGATAGGAGAAGGGGATTCCACCAGCACGATTTCCTTGCCGGGCTGCTGAGACCACGCTGTGAGCAGCGACTGGCCGTGCGACGCTGGACACGACTAAACCCTGAAGCAGATGAAGATAAACGAGTAGGAGCCACTGGGAAATTAATGCAGAGCGGGAGATCCCCTCAGGGTGACACAGGCTGCTTCGCTCCGCATCGTGTATATGACAGACATAAAATATATCTCTCTGGAATGAAATAGCTCATTCCTCCGGGCTGGGAAGGAGGAAGCTCTCAATCGTGATAAAAATGTCCTCATCATGATCGCTGTCAGAGGAGCAAAGCTTTTCAGCAGGCCTTGTCGGTCAGGGGTGGATCTAGAAGATTCTGCAGCACAGTTTCGGAGAAGAGGGTCACAGCCAGACAGCAGGGAAACAGGCCTTTCCGCTCACGGAGTCTCTACTGACCGTCAACTACACACTTAACCACCCTACCCGTTCTCCAACCAGCATCACCGAGAGAGAATATCTGGCATCTCTACCCGAAATGGCGGTGGAGAATCAGGGGCTGAGTATACCTGAGACAGAGACCAATAGACTTCCAGGAATTTAGGGAGTGCTGAATGGGGTTGGAGGTGGGGGCTGAGGTAGAGATGACCTGAGATCTCATCGATGGGCAAGGGGCCCTGCGGTGGGCACACCAGTTGCCAGAGCCCCATACACTGAGTGCATCTCAGGTATTTTATGAAGGGGACAACAGCCTCATGCAGTGGCACAGAAGAGGAACTGAGCCTGGCACAGAGCATGTTAGGTGTCGGGGTAGGTCTGAGGGGCTGAGTGGCCTACTCTCCTGTTATGTTGTGTTGTTTTGGAAGATCGCGGGCTTGGGTGGAGTGCAGACGATGGAGGATATGGACAGGCTTCTGCCAGCAGGTCCCAGTTTGATGCCTCCCATGTTATACACAGTAACCAATCTTTGTAATCCACGCTGCTGGCTGTTGAACACACTGTGCAGCCCGGGCCTGGACATCAGCGGAGGACATACCCCACGCTCCAACCTTCTCACACGCAGGCAGGCGCCAAGATTGTAAGGACGGAGAACTGGAGGCTGGTGGGAAACACAGTCTGTGAGAGATGACACTCAGGCCCCGGTGTAACCGTCACGCTCCATCTGCCTGTCAGGATTCTGACGGATTCGTGGGCTCTGGAGGCTGTCAGATCACTCTGAAAGTCTACTTGACTGAAGCTGTGCGTTCGTCAATGCAAATGCGCCTGTTGTGAAGAATAATTCATTGTATTTGTGTGCAGCTGGTGTTATTTAGGAAGACAGGCCCTGAACTGGCACCCTTTGATGCACCAAACCGTGTCCCTTCCCGTCACCCACCCCTCATCACCACATCGTGTCCCTTCCTGTCACCCACCCCTCATCACCACACTGTGTCCCTTCCTGTCACCCACCCCTCATCACCACACTGTGTCCCTTCCCGTCACCCACCCCTCATCACCACACCGTCCCCTCCCATCACCCACCCCTCATCACCACACCGTGTCCCTTCCCATCACCCACCCCTCATCACCACACCGTCTCCTCCCTTCACCCACCCCTCATCACCACTCCGTGTCCCCTCCCGTCACCCACCCCTCATCCCCACACCGTCCCCTCCCATCACCCACCCCTCATCACCACACCGTGTCCCTTCCCGTCACCCACCCCTCATCACCACACCGTGTCCCTTCCCGTCACCCACCCCTCATCACCACACCGTGTCCCTTCCCGTCACCCACCCCTCATCACCACACCGTGTCCCTTCCCATCACCCACCCCTCATCACCACACCGTCCCCTCCCGTCACCCACCCCTCATCACCACACCGTGTCCCTTCCCGTCACCCACCCCTCATCACCACACCGTGTCCCTTCCCATCACCCACCCCTCGTCACCACACCGTGTCCCTTCCCATCACCCACCCCTCGTCACCACACCGTGTCCCTTCCCGTCACCCACCCCTCATCACCACACAGTCCCCTCCCATCACCCACCCCTCATCACCACACCGTGTCCCCTCCCGTCACCCACCCCTCATCACCACACCGTGTCCCTTCCCATCACCCACCCCTCATCACCACACCGTGTCCCTTCCCGTCACCCACCCCTCATCACCACACCGAGTCCCTTCCCATCACCCACCCCTCATCACCACACCGTGTCCCTTCCCGTCACCCACCCCTCATCACCACACCGAGTCCCTTCCCATCACCCACCCCTCATCACCACACCGTCCCCTCCCATCACCCACCTCTCATCACCACACCGAGTCCCTTCCCCTCACCCACCCCTCATCACCACACCGTGTCCCCTCCCGTCACCCACCCCTCATCACCACACAGTCCCCTCCCATCACCCACCCCTCATCACCACACCGTCCCCTCCCATCACCCACCCCTCATCACCACATCGTGTCCCCTCCCATCACCCACCCCTCATCACCACACCGTATCCCTTCCCGTCACCCACCTCTCATCACCACACCGTCCCCTCCCATCACCCACCCCTCATCACCACACCGTGTCCCTTCCCGTCACCCACCCCTCATCACCACACCGTGCCCCTTCCCATCACCCACCCCTCATCACCACAACGTGTCCCTTCCCGTCACCCACCCCTCAACACCACATCGTGTCCCCTCCAGTCACCCACCCCTCATCACGACACCGTGTCCCTTCCCATCACCCACCCCTCTTCACCCCACCGTGTCCCCTCCAGTCACCCACCCCTCATCACCACACCGTGCCCTCCCATCACCCACCCCTCATCACCACACCGTATCCCTTCCCGTCACCCACCTCTCATCACCACACCGTCCCCTCCCATCACCCACCCCTCATCACCACACCGTGTCCCTTCCCGTCACCCACCCCTCATCACCACACCGTGCCCCTTCCCATCACCCACCCCTCATCACCACACCGTGTCCCTTCCCGTCACCCACTCCTCATCACCACACAGTGTCCCTTCCTGTCACCCACCCCTCATCACCACACAGTCCCCTCCCATCACCCACCCCTCATCACCACACCGTGTCCCCTCCCGTCACCCACCCCTCATCAACACACCGTGTCCCTTCCCGTCACCCACCCCTCATCAACACACCGTGTCACTTCCCGTCACCCACCCCTCATCACCACACCGTGTCCCCTCCCGTCACCCACCCCTCATCAACACACCGTGTCCCCTCCCGTCACCCACCACTCATCACCACACCGTGTCCCTTCCAGTCACCCACCCCTCATCACCACACCGTGTCCCTTCCCGTCACCCACCACTCATCACCACACCATGACCCTTCCCGTCCCCCACCCCTCATCACCACACCGTCCCCTCCCGTCACCCACCCCTCATCACCACACAGTCCCCTCCCATCACCCACCTCTCATCACCACACCGTCCCTTCCCATCACCCACCCCTCATCACCACACCGTGTCCCTTCCCGTTACCCAACCCTCATCATCACACCGTGTCCCTTCCCGTCACCCACCCCTCATAACCACACCGTGTCCCCTCCCGTCACCCACCCCTCATCACCACACCGTGTCCCTTCCCATCAACCACCCCTCATCACCACACCATGTCCCTTCCCGTCAGCCACCCCTCATCACCACACCGTGTCCCCTCCAGTCAGCCACCCCTCATCACCACACCGTGTCCCTTCCCATCACCCACCCCTCATCACCACACCGAGTCCCTTCCCTTTACCCACCCCTCATCACCACACCGTGTCCCTTCCCGTCACCCACCCCTCATCACCACACCGTGTCCCTTCCCGTCACCCACCCCTCATCACCACACCGTGTCCCCTCCAGTCACACACCCCTCATCACCACACCGTGTCCCTTCCCATCACCCACCCCTCATCACCACACCGTGTCCCTTCCCATCACCCACCCCTCATCACCACACCGTGTCCCTTCCCGTCAGCCACCCCTCATCACCACACCGTGTCCCCTCCAGTCACCCACCCCTCATCACCACACCGTGTCGCTTCCCCTCACCCACCCCTCATCACCACACCGTGTCCCTTCCCGTCACCCACCCCTCATCACCACACCGTGTCCCTTCCCATCACCCACCCCTCATCACCACACCGTCCCTTCCCGTCACCCACCCCTCATCAGCACACCGTGTCCCTTCCCGTCACCCACCCCTCATCACCACTCCGTGTCCCTTCCCATCACCCACCCCTCATCACCACACCGTGTCCCTTCCCATCACCCACCCCTCATCACCACACCGTGTCCCTTCCCGTCACCCACCCCTCATCACCACACCGTCCCCTCCCGTCACCCACCCCTCATCACCACACCGTGTCCCTTCCCATCACCCACCCCTCATCACCACACCGTGTCCCTTCCCGTCACCCACCCCTCATCACCACTCCGTGTCCCTTCCCATCACCCACCCCTCATCACCACACCGTGTCCCTTCCCGTCACCCACCCATCATCACCACACCGTGTCCCTTCCCGTCACCCACCCCTCATCACCACACCGTGTCCGCTCCCATCACCCACCCCTCATCACCACACCGTGTCCCTTCCCATCACCCACCCCTCATCACCACACCGTGTCCCTTCCCGTCACCCACCCCTCATCACCACACCGTGTCCCCTCCCATCACCCACCCCTCATCACCACACCGTGTCCCTTCCCGTCACCCACCCCTCATCACCACACCGTGTCCCTTCCCCTCACCCACCCCTCATCACCACACCGTGTCCCTTCCCCTCACCCACCCCTCATCACCACACCGTGTCCCTTCCCGTCACCCACCCCTCATCACCACACCGTGTCCCTTCCCATCACCCACCCCTCATCACCACACCGTGTCCCCTCCCATCACCCACCCCTCATCACCACACCGTGTCCCCTCCCATCACCCACCCCTCATCACCACACCGTCCCCTCCCATCACCCACCTCTCATCACCACACCGTCCCTTCCCATCACCCACCCCTCATCACCACACCGTGTCCCCTCCCGTCACCCACCCCTCATCACCACACCGTCTCCTCCCTTCACGCACCCCTCATCACCACACCGTGTCCCCTCCCATCACCCACCCCACATCACCACACCGTGTCCCCTCCCATCACCCACCTCTCATCACCACACCGTGTCCCTTCCCGTCACCAACCCCTCATCACCACACCGTCCCTTCCCATCACCCACACCTCATCACCACACCGTGTCCCCTCCCGTCACCCACCCCTCATCACCACACCGTCTCCCCTCCAGTCACACACCCCTCATCACCACACCGTGTCCCTTCCCGTCACCCACCCCTCATCACCACACCGTGTCCCCTCCCATCACCCACCCCTCATCACCACTCTGTCCCCTCCCAATACCCACCTCACATCACCACACCGTCCCTTCCCATCACCCACCCCTCATCTCCACACCGTGTCCCTTCCCGTTACCCAACCCTCATTATCACACCGTGTCCCTTCCCGTCACCCACCCCTCATCACCACACCGTCCCCTCCCGTCACCCACCCCTCATCACCACACCGTGTCCCTTCCCATCACCCACCCCTCATCTCCACACCGTGTCCCTTCCCGTTACCCAACCCTCATCATCACACCGTATCCCTTCCCATCACCCACCCCTCATCACCACACCGTCCCCTCCCGTCACCCACCCCTCATCACCACACCGTCCCCTCCCGTCACCCACCCCTCATCATCACACCGTGTCCCTTCCCATCACCCACCCCTCATCACCACACCGTGTCCCTTCCCATCACCCACCCCTCATCACCACACCGTGTCCCTTCCCGTCACCCACCCCTCATCACCACACCGTCCCCTCCCGTCACCCACCCCTCATCATCACACCGTGTCCCTTCCCATCACCCACCCCTCATCACCACACAGTGTCCCTTCCCAGCACCCACCCCTCATCACCACACCGTGTCCCTTCCCGTCACCCACCCCTCATCACCACACCGTGTCCCTTCCCATCACCCACCCCTCATCACCACACCGTGTCCCCTCCCGTCACCCACCCCCTCATCACCACACCGTGTCCCTTCCCGTCACCCACCCCTCATCACCACACCGTGTCCCTTCCCGTCACCCACCCCTCATCACCACACCGTGTCCCTTCCCCTCACCCACCCCTCATCACCACACCGTGCCCCTTCCCGTCACCCACCACTCATCACCACACCGTCCCCTCCCATCAGCCACCCCTCATCACCACACCGTCCCCTCCCATCACCCACCCCTCATCACCACTCCGTCCCCTCCCATCACCCACCCCTCATCACCACACCGTGTCCCTTCCCGTCACCCACCCCTCATCACCACATCCTGTCCCTTCCCGTCACCCACCCCTCATCACCACACCGTGTCCCTTCCAGTCACCCACCCCTCATCACCACACCGTGTCCCTTCCCGTCACCCACCCCTCGTCACCACACCGTGTCCCCTCCCGTCACCCACCCCTCATCACCACTCCGTGTCCCTTCCCGTCACCCACCCCTCATCACCACACCGTCCCCTCCCATCACCCACCCCTCATCACCACTCCGTCCCTTCCCATCACCCACCCCTCATCTCCACACCGTGTCCCTTCCCGTCACCCACCCCTCATCACCACACCGTGTCCCTTCCCATCACCCACCCCTCATCACCACACCGTGTCCCTTCCCATCACCCACCCCTCATCACCACACCGTGTCCCTTCCCGTCACCCACCCCTCATCACCACACCGTCCCCTCCCATCACCCACCCCTCATCACCACTCCGTCCCTTCCCATCACCCACCCCTCATCTCCACACCGTGTCCCTTCCCGTCACCCACCCCTCATCACCACACCGTGTCCCCTCCAGTCACCCACCCCTCATCACCACTCCGTCCCTTCCCATCACCCACCCCTCATCACCACACAGTGTCCCTTCCCATCACCCACACCTCATCACCACACAGTGTCCCTTCCCATCACCCACACCTCATCACCACACAGTGTCCCTTCCCGTCACCCACCCCTCATCACCACACCGTGACCCTTCCCATCACCCACCCCTCATCACCACACCGTGTCCCCTCCAGTCACTCACCCCTCATCACAACACCGTGTCCCTTCCCGTCACCCACCCCTCATCACCACACCGTGTCCCTTCCCATCACCCACCCCTCATCACCACACAGTGTCCCTTCCCATCACCCATCCCTCATCACCACACCGTGTCCCTTCCCGTCACTCACCCCTCATCACCACACCGTGTCCCTTCCCATCAGCCACCCCTCATCACCACACCGTGTCCCTTCCCGTCACCCACCCCTCATCACCACACCGTGTCCCTTCCCGTCACCCACCCCTCATCACCACACTGTGTCCATTCCCATCACCCACCCCTCATCACCACACCGTGTCCCTTCCCATCACCCATCCCTCATCACCACACCGTGTCCCTTCCCGTCACCCACCCCTCATCACCACACCGTCCCCTCCCGTCACCCACCCCTCATCACCACACCGTCTCCCCTCCCATCACCCACCCCTCATCACCACACCGAGTCCCCTCCCATCACCCACCCCTCATCACCACACCGTGTCCCTTCCCGTCACCCACCCCTCATCACCACACCGTGTCCCTTCCCGTCACCCACCCCTCATCACCACACCGTGTCCCCTCCCGTCACCCACCCCTCATCACCACACCGTCTCCCCTCCCGTCACCCACCCCTCATCACCACACCGTGTCCCTTCCCCTCACCCACCCCTCATCACCACACCGTGTCCCTTCCCGTCACCCACCCCTCATCACCACACCGTGTCCCTTCCCATCACCCACCCCTCATCACCACACCGTATCCCTTCCCGTCACCCACCCCTCATCACCACACCGTGTCCGTTCCCGTCACCCACCCCTCATCACCACACAGTGTCCCTTCCCGTCACCCACCCCTCATCACCACACCGTGTCCCCTCCCATCACCCACCCCTCATCACCACTCTGTCCCCTCCCAATACCCACCTCTCATCACCACACCGTCCCTTCCCATCACCCACCCCTCATCTCCACACCGTGTCCCTTCCCGTTACCCAACCCTCATTATCACACCGTGTCCCTTCCCGTCACCCACCCCTCATCACCACACCGTCCCCTCCCGTCACCCACCCCTCATCTCCACACCGTGTCCCTTCCCGTCACCCACCCCTCATCACCACACCGTCCCCTCCCGTCACCCACCCCTCATCACCACACCGTCCCCTCCCGTCACCCACCCCTCATCATCACACCGTGTCCCTTCCCATCACCCACCCCTCATCACCACACCGTGTCCCTTCCCATCACCCACCCCTCATCACCACACCGTGTCCCTTCCCGTCACCCACCCCTCATCACCACACCGTCCCCTCCCGTCACCCACCCCTCATCATCACACCGTGTCCCTTCCCATCACCCACCCCTCATCACCACACAGTGTCCCTTCCCAGCACCCACCCCTCATCACCACACCGTGTCCCTTCCCGTCACCCACCCCTCATCACCACACCGTGTCCCTTCCCATCACCCACCCCTCATCACCACACCGTGTCCCCTCCCGTCACCCACCCCTCATCACCACACCGTGTCCCTTCCCGTCACCCACCCCTCATCACCACACCGTGTCCCTTCACGTCACCCACCCCTCATCACCACACCGTGTCCCTTCCCCTCACCCACCCCTCATCACCACACCGTGCCCCTTCCCGTCACCCACCACTCATCACCACACCGTCCCCTCCCATCAGCCACCCCTCATCACCACACCGTCCCCTCCCATCACCCACCCCTCATCACCACTCCGTCCCCTCCCATCACCCACCCCTCATCACCACACCGTGTCCCTTCCCGTCACCCACCCCTCATCACCACACCCTGTCCCTTCCCGTCACCCACCCCTCATCACCACACCGTGTCCCTTCCAGTCACCCACCCCTCATCACCACACCGTGTCCCTTCCCGTCACCCACCCCTCGTCACCACACCGTGTCCCCTCCCGTCACCCACCCCTCATCACCACACCGTCGCTTCCCCTCACCCACCCCTCATCACCACACCGTCCCCTCCCATCACCCACCCCTCATCACCACTCCGTCCCTTCCCATCACCCACCCCTCATCTCCACACCGTGTCCCTTCCCGTCACCCACCCCTCATCACCACACCGTGTCCCTTCCCATCACCCACCCCTCATCACCACACCGTGTCCCTTCCCATCACCCACCCCTCATCACCACACCGTGTCCCTTCCCGTCACCCACCCCTCATCACCACACCGTCCCCTCCATTCACCCACCCCTCATCACCACTCCGTCCCTTCCCATCACCCACCCCTCATCTCCACACCGTGTCCCTTCCCGTCACCCACCCCTCATCACCACACAGTGTCCCTTCCCATCACCCACCCCTCATCACCACACCGTGTCCCTTCCCGTCACCCACCCCTCATCACCACACCGTGTCCCTTCCCATCACCCACCCCTCATCACCACACAGTGTCCCTTCCCATCACCCATCCCTCATCACCACACCGTGTCCCTTCCCGTCACCCACCCCTCATCACCACACCGTGTCCCTTCCCATCAGCCACCCCTCATCACCACACCGTGTCCCTTCCCGTCACCCACCCCTCATCACCAAACCGTGTCCCTTCCCGTCACCCACCCCTCATCACCACACTGTGTCCATTCCCATCACCCACCCCTCATCACCACACCGTGTCCCTTCCCATCACCCATCCCTCATCACCACACCGTGTCCCTTCCCGTCACCCACCCCTCATCACCACACCGTCCCCTCCCGTCACCCACCCCTCATCACCACACCGTCTCCCCTCCCATCACCCACCCCTCATCACCACACCGTGTCCCTTCCCGTCACCCACCCCTCATCACCACACCGTGTCCCTTCCCGTCACCCACCCCTCATCACCACACCGTGTCCCTTCCCGTCACCCACCCCTCATCACCACACCGTCTCCCCTCCCGTCACCCACCCCTCATCACCACACCGTGTCCCTTCCCCTCACCCACCCCTCATCACCACACCGTGTCCCTTCCCGTCACCCACCCCTCATCACCACACCGTGTCCCCTCCAGTCACACACCCCTCATCACCACAACGTGTCCCTTCCCGTCACCCACCCCTCATCGCCACACCGTGTCCCTTCCCATCACCCACCCCTCATCATCACACCGAGTCCCTTCCCGTCACCCACCCCTCATCACCACACCGTGTCCCTTCCCGTCACCCACCCCTCATCACCACACCGTGTCCCTTCCCGTCACTCACCCCTCATCACCACACCGTGTCCGTTCCCGTCACCCACCCCTCATCACCACACCGTGTCCCTTCCCGTCACCCACCCCTCATCACCACACCGTGTCCCTTCCCATCACCCACCCCTCATCACCACTCCGTGTCCCCTCCCGTCACCCACCCCTCATCGCCACACCGTCCATTCCCATCACCCACCCCTCATCACCACACAGTGTCCCTTCCCGTCACCGACCACTCATCACCACACCGTGTCCCTTCCCATCACTCACCCCTCATCACCACACCGTGTCCCTTCCCATCACCCACCCCTCATCACCACACCGTGTCCCTTCCCATCACCCGCCCCTCATCACCACACCGTATCCCTTCCCGTCACCCACCCCTCATCACCACACCGTGTCCGTTCCCGTCACCCACCCCTCATCACCACACAGTGTCCCTTCCCGTCACCCACCCCTCATCACCACACCGTGTCCCTTCCCGTCACCCACCCCTCATCACCACACCGTGTCCCTTCCCGTCACCCACCCCTCATCACCACACCGTGTCCCTTCCCGTCACCCACCCCTCATCACCACACCGTGTCCCTTCCCATCACCCACCCCTCATCACCACACCGTGTCCCTTCCCGTCACCCACCCCTCATCACCACACCGTGTCCCCTCCCGTCACCCACCCCTCATCACCACACCGTGTCCCCTCCAGTCACCCACCCCTCATCGCCACACCGTCCCTTCCCATCACCCACCCCTCATCACCACACAGTGTCCCTTCCCGTCACCCACCCCTCATCACCACACCGTGTCCCTTCCCATCACCCACCCCTCATCACCACACCGTCCCCTCCCATCACCCACCCCTCATCACCCCACCGTGTCCCTTCCCATCACCCACCCCTCATCATCACACCGTGTCCCTTCCCATCACCCACCCCTCATCACCACACCGTGTCCGTTCCCGTCACCCACCCCTCATCACCTCACCGTGTCCCCTCCAGTCACCCACCCCTCATCACCACACCGTGTCCCTTCCCATCACCCACCCCTCATCACAACACCGTGTCCCTTCCCGTCACCCACCCCTCATCACCACACCGTGTCCCTTCCCATCACCCACCCCTCAACACCACACCGTCCCCTCCCATCACCCACCCCTCATCACCACACCGTGTCCCTTCCCGTCACCCACCCCTCATCACCACACCGTGTCCCTTCCCATCACCCACCCCTCATCACCACACCATGTCCCTTCCGGTCACCCACCCCTCATCACCACACCGTGTCCCCTCCAGTCACCCACCCCTCATCACCACACCGTGTCCCTTCCCATCACCCACCCCTCATCACCACACCGTGTCCCTTCCGGTCAGCCACCCCTCATCACCACACCGTGTCCCTTCCCGTCACCCACCCCTCATCACCACACCGTCCCCTCCCATCACCCACCCCTCATCACCACACCGTGTCCCTTCCCTTCACCCACCCCTCATCACCACACCGTGTCCCCCCCCCATCACCCACCCCTCATCACCACACCGTGTCCCTTCCCGTCACCCACCCCTCATCACCACACCGTGTCCCTTCCCCTCACCCACCCCTCATCACCACACCGTGTCCCCTCCCGTCACCCACCCCTCATCACCACACCGTGTCCCATCCCGTCACCCACCCCTCATCACCACACCGTGTCCCTTCCCGTCACCCACCCCTCATCACCACACCGTGTCCCCTCCCATCACCCACCCCTCATCACCACACCGAGTCCCCTCCCGTCACCCACCCCTCATCACCACTCCGTGTCCCTTCCCGTCACCCACCCCTCATCACCACTCCGTGTCCCTTCCCATCACCCACCCCTCATCACCACACCGTGTCCCTTCCCGTCACCCACCCCTCATCACCACACCGTGTCCCTTCCCGTCACCCACCCCTCATCACCACACCGTGTCCCTTCCCATCACCCACCCCTCATCACCACACCGTGTCCCTTCCCCTCACCCACCCCTCATCACCACACCGTGACCCTTCCCGTCACCCACCCCTCATCACCACACCGTGTCCCATCCCGTCACACACCCCTCATCACCACACCGAGTCCCCTCCCATCACCCACCCCTCATCACGACACCGTGTCCCTTCCCGTCACCCACCCCTCATCACCACACCGTGTCCCTTCCCGTCACCCACCCCTCATCACCACACCGAGTCCCCTCCCATCACCCACCCCTCATCACCACACCGTGTCCCTTCCATCACCCACCCCTCATCACCACACCGAGTCCCCTCCCATCACCCACCCCTCATCACGACACCATGTCCCTTCCCGTCACCCACCCCCTCATCACCACACCGAGTCCCCTCCCATCACCCACCCCTCATCACCACACCATGACCCTTCCCGTCACCCACCCCTCATCACCACACCGTGTCCCTTCCCATCACCCACCCCTCATCACCACACCGAGTCCCCTCCCATCACCCACCCCTCATCACCACACCGTGTCCCCTCCCATCACCCACCCCTCATCACCACACCGTGTCCCTTCCAGTCACCCACCCCTCATCACCACACCGTGTCCCTTCCTGTCACCCACCCCTCATCACCACACCGTGTCCCTTCCCGTCACCCACCCCTCATCACCACACCGTGTCCCCTCCCGTCACCCACCCCTCATCACCACACCGTGTCCCTTCCTGTCACCCACCCCTCATCACCACACCGTGTCCCTTCCCGTCACCCACCCCTCATCACCACACCGTGTCCCCTCCTGTCACCCACCCCTCATCACCACACAGTCCCCTCCCATCACCCACCCCTCATCACCACACCGTCCCTTCCCATCACCCACCCCTCATCACCACACCGTGTCCCCTCCCGTCACCCACCCCTCATCACCACACCGTGTCCCTTCCAGTCACCCACCCCTCATCACCACACCGTGTCCCTTCCCGTCACCCACCACTCATCACCACACCATGACCCTTCCCGTCCCCCACCCCTCATCACCACACCGTGTCCCCTCCCGTCACCCACCCCTCATCACCACACCGTATCCCCTCCCATCACCCACCCCTCATCACCACACCGTCCCCTCCCATCACCCACCCCTCATCACCACACCGTCCCCTCCCATCACCCACCTCTCATCACCACACCGTCCCTTCCCATCACCCACCCCTCATCACCACACCGTGTCCCTTCCCGTTACCCAACCCTCATCATCACACCGTGTCCCTTCCCGTCACCCACCCCTCATAACCACACCGTGTCCCCTCCCGTCACCCACCCCTCATCACCACACCGTGTCCCTTCCCATCAACCACCCCTCATCACCACACCATGTCCCTTCCCGTCAGCCACCCCTCATCACCACACCGTGTCCCCTCCAGTCACCCACCCCTCATCACCACACCGTGTCCCTTCCCATCACCCACCCCTCATCACCACACCGAGTCCCTTCCCTTCACCCACCCCTCATCACCACACCGTGTCCCTTCACGTCACCCACCCCTCATCACCACACCGTGTCCCTTCCCGTCACCCACCCCTCATCACCACACCGTGTCCCCTCCAGTCACACACCCCTCATCACCACACCGTGTCCCCTCCAGTCACCCACCCCTCATCACCCCACCGTGTCCCCTCCAGTCACACACCCCTCATCACCACACCGTGTCCCCTCCAGTCACCCACCCCTCATCACCACACCGTGTCCCTTCCCGTCACCCACCCCTCATCACCACACTGTCCCCTCCCGTCACCCACCCCTCATCACCACTCCGTGTCCCCTCCCATCACCCACCCCTCATCACCACACCGTGTCCCTTCCCGTCACCCACCCCTCATCACCACACCGTGTCCCTTCCCATCACCCACCGCTCATCACCACACCGTCCCCTCCAATCACCCACCCCTCATCACCACACCGTGTCCCTTCCCATCACCCACCCCTCATCACCACACCGTCCCCTCCCATCAGCCACCCCTCATCACCACACCGTCCCCTCCCATCACCCACCCCTCATCACCACTCCGTCCCCTCCCATCACCCACCCCTCATCACCACACCGTGTCCCTTCCCGTCACCCACCCCTCATCGCCACACCCTGTCCCTTCCCTTCACCCACCCCTCATCACCACACCGTGTCCCTTCCCGTCACCCACCGCTCATCACCACACCGTGTCCCTTCCCATCACCCACCCCTCATCACAACACCGTGTCCCTTCCCGTCACCCACCCCTCATCACAACACCGTGTCCCTTCCCGTCACCCACCCCTCGTCACCACACCGTGTCCCCTCCCGTCACCCACCCCTCATCACCACACCGTGTCGCTTCCCCTCACCCACCCCTCATCACCACACCGTCCCCTCCCGTCACCCACCCCTCGTCACCACACCGTGTCCCTTCCCATCAACCACCCCTCATCACCACACCGTCCCTTCCCATCACCCACCCCTCATCACCACACCGTGTCGCTTCCCCTCACCCACCCCTCATCACCACACCGTCCCCTCCCGTCACCCACCCCTCGTCACCACACCGTGTCCCTTCCCATCAACCACCCCTCATCACCACACCGTCCCTTCCCGTCACCCACCCCTCATCACCACACCGTGTCCCTTCCCATCACCCACCCCTCATCACCACACCGTGTCCCTTCCCGTCAGCCACCCCTCATCATCACACCGTGTCCCCTCCCGTCACCCACCCCTCATCACCACACCGTGTCCCCTCCCGTCACCCACCCCTCATCACAACACCGTGTCCCCTTCCCGTCACCCACCCCTCATCACCACACCATGTCCCTTCCCATCACCCACCCCTCATCACCACACCGTGTCCCCTCCCGTCACCCACCCCTCAACACCACACCGTGTCCCTTCCCATCACCCACCCCTCATCACCACACCGTGTCCCTTCCCGTCAGCCACCCCTCATCACCACACCGTGTCCCTTCCCGTCACCCACCCCCCATCACCACACCGTGTCCCTTCCCATCACCCACCCCTCATCACCTCACCGTGTCCCTTCCCGTCACCCACCCCTCATCACCACTCCGTGTCCCTTCCCATCACCCACCCCTCATCACCACACCGTGTCCCCTCCATCACCCACCCCTCATCACCACACCGTGTCCCTTCCCGTCACCCACACCTCATCACCACACCGTCCCTTCCCATCACCCACCCCTCATCACCACACCGTCCCCTCCCATCACCCACCTCTCATCACCACACCGTCCCTTCCCATCACCCACCCCTCATCACCACACCGTGTCCCCTCCCGTCACCCACCCCTCATCACCACACCGTGTCCCTTCCCGTCACCCACCCCTCATCACCACACCGTGTCCCCTCCCATCACCCACCCCTCATCACCACTCCGTCCCCTCCCATCACCCACCTCTCATCACCACACCGTCCCTTCCCATCACCCACCCCTCATCACCACACCGTGTCCCTTCCCGTCACCCACCCCTCATCACCACACCGTGTCCCTTCCCGTCACCCACCCCTCATCACCCTCCGTGTCCCTTCCCGTCACCCACCCCTCATCACCACACCTTGTCCCTTCCCGTCACCCACCCCTCATCACCACACCGTGTCCCTTCCCGTCACCCACCCCTCATCACCACACCGTGTCCCTTCCCGTCACCCACCCCTCATCACCACACCGTGTCCCCTCCAGTCACCCACCCCTCATCACCACACCGTGTCCCTTCCCATCACCCACCCCTCATCACCACACCGTGTCCCATCCCGTCACCCACCCCTCATCACCACACCGTCTCCCTTCCCGTCACCCACCACTCATCACCACACCGTCTCCCTTCCCGTCACCCACCCCTCATCACCACACCGTGTCCCTTCCCATCACCCACCCCTCATCACAACACCGTGTCCCTTCCCGTCACCCACCCCTCATCACCACACCGTGTCCCTTCCCGTCACCCACCGCTCATCACCACACCGTGTCCCTTCCCGTCACCGACCCCTCATCGCCACACTGTGTCCCCTCCCGTCACCCACCACTCATCACCACACCGTGTCCATTCCCGTCACCCACCCCTCATCACCCCACCGTGTCCCTTCCCGTCACACACCCCTCATCACCACACCGTGTCCCTTCCCGTCACCCACCCCTCATCACCACACTGTACCCCCTCCAGTCACCCACCCCTCATCACCACACCGTGTCCCTTCCCGTCACCCACCCCTCATCACCCCACCGTGTCCCCTCCAGTCACCCACCCCTCATCACCACACCGTGTCCCTTCCCGTCAACCACCCCTCAACACCACACCGTATCCCTTCCCGTCACCCACCACTCATCACCACACCGTGTCCCCTCCAGTCACCCACCCCTCATCACCACACCGTGTCCCTTCCCATCACCCACCCCTCATCACCACACCGTTTCCCTTCCCGTCACCCACCCCTCATCACCACACCTTGTCCCTTCCCATCACCCACCCCTCATCACCACACTGTGTCCATTCCCGTCACCCACCCCTCATCATCACACCGTGTCCCTTCCCGTCACCCACCCCTCATCACCACACCGTGTCCCCTCCAGTCACCCACCCCTCATCACCACACCGTGTCCCTTCCCGTCACCCACCCCTCATCACCACACCGTGTCCCTTCCCGTCACCCACCCCTCATCACCACACCGTGTCCCTTCCCGTCACCCACCCCTCATCACCACACCGTGACCCTTCCCATCACCCACCCCTCATCACCACACCGTCCCCTCCCATCACCCACCCCTCATCACCACACCGTGTCCCTTCCCGTCACCCACCCCTCATCACCACACTGTGTCCATTCCCGTCACCCACCCCTCATCATCACACCGTGTCCCTTCCCATCACCCACCCCTCATCACCACTCCGTGTCCCTTCCCGTCACCCACCCCTCAACATCACACCGTGTCCCCTCCAGACACCCACCCCTCATCACCACACCGTGTCCCTTCCCATCACCCACCCCTCATCACCACACCGTGTCCCTTCCCGTCACCCACCCCTCATCACCACACCGTGTCCCTTCCCGTCACCCACCCCTCATCACCACTCCGTGTCCCTTCCCGTCACCCACCCCTCATCACCACACCGTGTCCCTTCCCGTCACCCACCCCTCATCACCACTCCGTGTCCCTTCCCGTCGCCCACCCCTCATCACCACTCCGTGTCCCTTCCCGTCACCCACCCCTCATTACCACACCGTGTCCCCTCCCGTCACCCACCCCTCTTCATCACACCGTGTCCCTTCCCGTCACCCACCCCTCATCACCACACCGTGTCCCCTCCCGTCACCCACCCCTCATCACCACACCGTGTCCCCTCCCGTCACCCACCCCTCATCACCACACCGTGTACCTTCCCATCACCCACCCCTCATCACCACACCATCCCTTCCCGTCACCCACCCCTCATCGCCACACCGTGTCCCTTCCCATCACCCACCCCTCATCACCACACCGTGTCCCCTCCCGTCACCCACCCCTCATCACCACACCGTCCCCTCCCGTCACCCACCCCTCATCACCACACCGTCCCTTCCCATCACCCACCCCTCATCACCACACCGTCCCCTCCCGTCACCCACCCCTCATCACCACACCGTGTCCCTTCCCATCACCCACCCCTCATCACCACACCGTCCCCTCCCATCACCCACCCCTCATCACCATACCGTCCCTTCCCATCACCCACCCCTCATCACCACACCGTCCCCTCCCGTCACCCACCCCTCATCACCACACCGTGTCCCTTCCCGTCACCCACCCCTCATCACCACACCGTCCCTTCCCATCACCCACCCCTCATCACCACACCGTCCCCTCCCGTCACCCACCCCTCATCACCACACCGTGTACCTTCCCATCACCCACCCCTCATCACCACACCATCCCTTCCCGTCACCCACCCCTCATCACCACACCGTCCCCTCCCGTCACCCACCCCTCATCACCACACCGTATCCCTTCCCATCACCCACCCCTCATCACCACACCGTGTCCCTTCCCGTCACCCACCCCTCATCACCACACCGTGTCCCTTCCCGTCACCCACCCCTCATCACCACACCGTCCCTTCCCATCACCCACCCCTCATCACCACACCGTCCCCTCCCGTCACCCACCCCTCATCACCACACCGTGTCCCTTCCAGTCACTCACCCCTCATCACCACATCGTGTCCGTTCCCGTCACCCACCCCTCATCACCACACCGTGTCTCTTCCCGTCACCCACCCCTCATCACCACACCGTCCCCTCCCGTCACCCACCCCTCATCACCACACCGTGTCCCCTCCCATCACCCACCCCTCATCACCACACCGTCCCTTCCCATCACCCACCCCTCATCACCACACCGTCCCCTCCCGTCACCCACCCCTCATCACCACACCGTGTCCCTTCCCATCACCCACCCCTCATCACCGTCCCCTCCCATCACCCACTCCTCATCACCACACCGTCCCTTCCCATCACCCACCCCTCATCACCACACCGTCCCCTCCCGTCACCCACCCCTCATCACCACACCGTGTCCCTTCCCGTCACCCACCCCTCATCACCACACCGTCCCTTCCCATCACCCACCCCTCATCACCACACCGTCCCCTCCCGTCACCCACCCCTCATCACCACACCGTGTCCCTTCCCATCACCCACCCCTCATCACCACACCGTGTCCCTTCCCGTCACCCACCCCTCATCACCACACCGTCCCTTCCCATCACCCACCCCTCATCACCACACCGTCCCCTCCCGTCACCCACCCCTCATCACCACACCGTGTCCCTTCCAGTCACTCACCCCTCATCACCACATCGTGTCCGTTCCCGTCACCCACCCCTCATCACCACACCGTGTCTCTTCCCGTCACCCACCCCTCATCACCACACCGTCCCCTCCCGTCACCCACCCCTCATCACCACACCGTGTCCCTTCCCGTCACCCACCCCTCATCACCACACCGTCCCTTCCCCTCACCCACTCACCCACCCCTCATCACCACACCGTCCCCTCCCGTCACCCACCCCTCATCACCACACCGTGTCCCTTCCCATCACCCACCCCTCATCACAACACCGTGTCCCTTCCCGTCACCCACCCCTCATCACCACATTGCGCCCCTCCCGTCACCCACCCCTCTTCACCACACCGTGTCCGTTCCCGTCACCCACCCCTCATCACCACACCGTGTCCCTTCCCATCACCCACCCCTCATCACCACACCGTGTCCCTTCCCATCACCCACCCCTCATCAGCACATTGTGTCCCTTCCCGTCACCCACCCCTCATCACCACACCGTCCCCCTCCCATCACCCACCCCTCATCACCACACCGTGTCCCTTCCCATCACCCACCTCTCATCACCACACCGTGTCCCTTCCCGTCACCCACCCCTCATCACAACACCGTGTCCCTTCCCGTCACGCACCCCTCATCACCACACCGTGTCCCTTCCCATCACCCACCCCTCATCACCACACCGTGTCCCTTCCCATCACCCACCCCTCATCAGCACATTGTGTCCCTTCCCGTCACCCACCCCTCATCACCACACCGTCCCCTCCCATCACCCACCCCTCATCACCACACCGTGTCCCTTCCCATCACCCACCTCTCATCACCACACCGTGTCCCTTCCCGTCACCCACCCCTCATCACAACACCGTGTCCCTTCCCGTCACCCACCCCTCATCACCACACCGAGTCCCCTCCCGTCCCCCACCCCTCATCACCACATTGTGTCCCTTCCCGTCACCCACCCCTCATCACCACACCGAGTCCCCTCCCGTCACCCACCCCTCATCACAACACCGTGTCCCTTCCCGTCACCCACCCCTCATCACCACACCGAGTCCCCTCCCGTCCCCCACCCCTCATCACCACATTGTGTCCCTTCCCGTCACCCACCCCTCATCACCACACCGAGTCCCCTCCCGTCACCCACCCCTCATCACCACACCGTGTCCCTTCCCATCACCCACCCCTCATCACCACACCGTGTCCCTTCCCGTCACCCACCCCTCATCACCTCACCGTGTCCCTTCCCGTCACCCACCCCTCTTTAGCACACAGTGTCCCCTCCCATCACCCACCCCTCATCACCACACCGTGTCCCTTCCCGTCACGCACCCCTCATCAACACACCGTGTCCCTTCCCGTCACCCACCCCTCTTTACCACACCGTGTCCCCTCCCGTCACCCACCCATCACCACCACACCGTCCCTTCCCATCACCCACCCCTCATCACCACACCGTGTCCCTTCCCATCACCCACCCCTCATCACCACTCCGTGTCCCTTCCCGTCAACCACCCCTCATCACCACACCGTGTCCCCTCCCGTCACCCACCCCTCATCACCACACCGTGTCCCTTCCCGTCACCCACCCCTCATCACCACACCGAGTCCCCTCCCATCACCCACCCCTCATCACAACACCGTGTCCCTTCCCATCACCCACCCCTCATCACCACACCGTGTCCCTTCCCATCACCCACCCCTCATCACCACACCGTGTCCCCTCCCGTCACCCACCCCTCATCACCACACCGTGTCCCTTCCCGTCACCCACCCCTCATCACCACACCGTGTCCCTTCCCATCACCCACCCCTCATCACCACACCGTGTCCCTTCCCGTCACCCACCCCTCATCACCCCACCGTGTCCCTTCCCATCACCCACCCCTCATCACAACACCGAGTCCCCTCCCGTCACCCACCCCTCATCACCACACCGTGTCCCTTCCCGTCACCCACCCCTCATCACCACACCGTGTCCCTTACCGTCACCCACCCCTCATCACCACACTGTGTCCCTTCCCATCACCCACCCCTCATCACCACACCGTGTCCCCTCCCATCACCCACCCCTCATCACCACACCGTGTCCCTTCCCATCACCCACCCCTCATCACCACACCGTCCCCTCCAGTCACCCACCCCTCATCACCACACCGTGTCCCTTCCCCTCACCCACCCCTCATCACCACACCGTGTCCCTTCCCGTCACCCACCCCTCATCACCACACCGTGTCCCCTCCCGTCACCCACCACTCATCACAACACCGTGTCCCTTCCCATCACCCACCCCTCATCACCACACCGTGTCCCTTCCCGTCACCCACCCCTCATCACCACACCGTCCCCTCCCGTCACCCACCCCTCATCACCACACCGTGTCCCTTCCCGTCACCCACCCCTCATCACCACACCGTGTCCCTTCCCGTCACCCACCCCTCATCACCCCACCGTGTCCCCTCCAGTTACCCACCCGTCATCACCCCACCGTGTCCCCTCCAGTCACACACCCCTCATCACCACACCGTGTCCCCCTCCAGTTACCCACCCGTCATCACCACACTGTGTCCCTTCCCGTCACCCACCCCTCATCACCACACCGTGTCCCTTCCCGTCACCCACCCATCTTTACCACACCGTGTCCCCTCCAGTCACCCACCCCTCATCACCACACTGTGTCTCTTCCCGTCACCCACCCATCTTTACCACACCGTTTCCCCTCCAGTCACCCACCCCTCATCACCACACCGTGTCCCTTCCCGTCACCCACCCCTCATCACCACACTGTGTCCATTCCCGTCACCCACCCCTCATCATCACACCGTGTCCCCTCCCATCACCCACCCCTCATCACCACACCGTGTCCCTTCCCGTCACCCACCCATCATCACCACACCGTGTCCCTTCCCGTCACCCACCCCTCATCACCACACTGTGTCCATTCCCGTCACCCACCCCTCATCATCACACCGTGTCCCCTCCCATCACCCACCCCTCATCACCACACCGTGTCCCTTCCCGTCACCCACCCATCATCACCACACCGTGTCCCTTCCCGTCACCCACCCCTCATCACCACACCGTGTCCCTTCCCGTCACCCCACCCCTCATCACCACACCGTGTCCCTTCCCGTCACCCACCCCTCATCACCACACTGTGTCCATTCCCGTCACCCACCCCTCATCATCACACAGTGTCCCCTCCCATCACCCACCCCTCATCACCACACCGTGTCCCTTCCCGTCACCCACCCATCATCACCACACCGTGTCCCTTCCCGTCACCCACCCCTCATCACCACACCGTCTCCTCCCGTCACCCACCCCTCATCACCACACCGTGTCCCTTCCCGTCACCCACCCCTCATCACCACACCGTGTCCCCTCCCGTCACCCACCCCTCATCACCACACCGTGTCCCTTCCCGTCCCCCACCCCTCATCACCACACCGTGTCCCTTCCCGTCACCCACCCCTCATCACCACACCGTGTCCCTTCCCGTCACCCACCCCTCATCACCACACCGTGTCCCTTCCCGTCACCCACCCCTCATCACCACACCGTCCCCTCCCGTCACCCACCCCTCATCACCACACCGTGTCCCTTCCCGTCACCCACCCCTCATCACCACACCGTCCCCTCCCGTCACCCACCCCTCATCACCACATCGTGTCCCTTCCCGTCACCCACCCCTCATCACCACACCGTCCCCTCCCGTCACCCACCCCTCATCACCACACCGTGTCCCTTCCCGTCACCCACCCCTCATCACCACACCGTCCCCTCCCGTCACCCACCCCTCATCACCACACCGTGTCCCTTCCCGTCACCCACCCCTCATCGCCACACCGTGACCCTTCCCGTCACCCACCCCTCATCACCGCACCGTGTCCCTTCCCATCACCCACCCCTCATCACCACACCGTGTCCCTTCCCGTCACCCACCCCTCATCACCACACCGTGTCCCTTCCCATCACCCACCCCTCATCACCACACCGTCCCCTCCCGTCACCCACCCCTCATCACCACATCGTGTCCCTTCCCGTCACCCACCCCTCATCACCACATCGTGTCCCTTCCCATCACCCACCCCTCATCACCACATCGTGTCCCTTCCCGTCACCCACCCCTCATCACCACATCGTGTCCCTTCCCGTCACCCACCCCTCATCACCACACCGTGTCCCTTCCCGTCACCCACCCCTCATCACCACATCGTGTCGCTTCCCGTCACCCACCCCTCATCACCACATCGTGTCCCCTCCAGTCACCCCCCCCTCATCACCACACCGTGTCCGTTCCCGTCACCCACCCCTCATCACCACACCGTGTCCCCTCCCATCACCCACCCATCACCACACCGTGTCCCTTCCCGTCACCCACCCCTCATCACCACATCGTGTCCCTTCCCGTCACCCACCCCTCATCACCACACCGTGTCCCTTCCCGTCACCCACCCCTCATCACCACAACCGTGTCCCTTCCCGTCACCCACCCATCACCACCACACCGTGTCCCTTCCCGTCACCCACCCATCATCACCACACCGTGTCCCTTCCCGTCACCCACCCCTCATCACCACACCGTCTCCTCCCGTCACCCACCCCTCATCACCACACCGTGTCCCTTCCCGTCACCCACCCCTCATCACCACACCGTGTCCCCTCCCGTCACCCACCCCTCATCACCACACCGTGTCCCTTCCCGTCACCCACCCCTCATCACCACACCGTGTCCCTTCCCGTCACCCACCCCTCATCACCACACCGTGTCCCTTCCCGTCACCCACCCCTCATCACCACACCGTGTCCCTTCCCGTCACCCACCCCTCATCACCACACCGTCCCCTCCCGTCACCCACCCCCTCATCACCACACCGTGTCCCTTCCCGTCACCCACCCCTCATCACCACACCGTCCCCTCCCGTCACCCACCCCTCATCACCACACCGTGTCCCTTCCCGTCACCCACCCCTCATCACCACACCGTCCCCTCCCGTCACCCACCCCTCATCACCACACCGTGTCCCTTCCCGTCACCCACCCCTCATCACCACACCGTCCCCTCCCGTCACCCACCCCTCATCACCACACCGTGTCCCTTCCCGTCACCCACCCCTCATCGCCACACCGTGTCCCTTCCCGTCACCCACCCCTCATCACCACACCGTGTCCCTTCCCATCACCCACCCCTCATCACCACACCGTGTCCCTTCCCGTCACCCACCCCTCATCACCACACCGTGTCCCTTCCCATCACCCACCCCTCATCACCACACCGTCCCCTCCCGTCACCCACCCCTCATCACCACACCGTGTCCCTTCCCGTCACCCACCCCTCATCACCACATCGTGTCCCTTCCCGTCACCCACCCCTCATCACCACATCGTGTCCCTTCCCGTCACCCACCCCTCATCACCACATCGTGTCCCTTCCCGTCACCCACCCCTCATCACCACATCGTGTCCCTTCCCGTCACCCACCCCTCATCACCACACCGTGTCCCTTCCCGTCACCCACCCCTCATCACCACATCGTGTCCCTTCCCGTCACCCACCCCTCATCACCACATCGTGTCCCCTCCAGTCACCCCCCCCTCATCACCACACCGTGTCCGTTCCCGTCACCCACCCCTCATCACCACACCGTGTCCCCTCCCATCACCCACCCATCACCACACCGTGTCCCTTCCCGTCACCCACCCCTCATCACCACATCGTGTCCCTTCCCGTCACCCACCCCTCATCACCACACCGTGTCCCTTCCCGTCACCCACCCCTCATCACCACACCGTGTCCCTTCCCGTCACCCACCCATCACCACCACACCGTGTCCCTTCCCGTCACCCACCCCTCATCACCACACCGTGTCCCCTCCCGTCACCCACCCCCTCATCACCACACCGTGTCCCCTCCAGTCACCAACCCCTCATCACCACAACGTGTCCCCTCCCGTCACCCACCCCTCATCACAACACCATGTCCCTTCCCATCACCCACCCCTCATCACCCACACCGTGTCCCTTCCCGTCACCCCACCCCTCATCACCACACCGTGTCCCTTCCCGTCACCCACCCCTCATCACCACACCGTGTCCCTTCCCGTCACCCACCCATCACCACCACACCGTGTCCCTTCCCGTCACCCACCCCTCTTCACAACACCGTGTCCCTTCCCGTCACCCACCCCTCATCACCCCACCGTGTCCTTTCCCGTCACCCACCCCTCATCACCACACCGTGTCCCCTCCAGTCACACACCCCTCATCACCACACCGTGTCCCTTCCCATCACCCACCCCCTCATCACCACACCGTGTCCCTTCCCGTCACCCACCCCTCATCACCACATTGCGCCCCACCCGTCACCCATCCCTCTTCACCACACCGTGTCCCTTCCCGTCACCCACCCCTCATCACCACATCGTGTCCCTTAACGTCACCCACCCCTCTTCACAACACCGTGTCCCTTCCCGTCACCCACCCCTCATCACCCCAACGTGTCCCTTCCCGTCACCCACCCCTCATCACCACTCCGTGTCCCTTCCCGTCACCCACCCCTCATCACCACATTGCGCCCCTCCCGTCACCCATCCCTCTTCACCACACCGTGTCCCTTCCCGTCACCCACCCCTCATCGCCACACCATGTCCCTTCCCGTCACCCACCCCTCATCACCACACCGTGTCCCTTCCCGTCACACACCCCTCATCACCACACTGTGTCTCTTCCCGTCACCCACCCCTCATCACGACTCCGTGTCCCTTCCCGTCACCCACCCCTCATCACCACACCGTGTCCCTTCCCGTCACCCACCCCATCTTTACCACACCGTGTCCCCTCCAGTCACCCACCCCTCATCACCACACCGTCTCCTCCCGTCCCTCACCCCTCATCACCACACCGTGTCCCATCCCGTCACCCACCCCTCATCACCACACCGTCTCCTCCCATCACCCACCCCTCATCACCACACCGTCTCCTCCCATCACCCACCCCTCATCACCACACCGTGTCCCTTCCCCTCACCCACCCCTCATCATCACACCGTGTCCCTTCCCGTCACCCACCTCTCATCACCACACGGTGTCCCTTCCCGTCACCCACCCTTCATCATCACACCGTGTCCCTTCCCGTCACCCACCCCTCATCACCACACCGTGTCCCCTCCAGTCACCCACCCATCATCACCACATCGTGTCCCTTCCCGTCACCCACCCCTCATCACCACACCGTGTCCCTTCCCATCACCCACCCCTCATCACCACACCGTGTCCCTTCCCGTCACCCACCCCTCATCACCACATCGTGTCCCTTCCCGTCACCCACCCCTCATCAACACACCGTGTCCCTTCCCGTCACCCACCCCTCATCACCACACCGTGTCCCCTCCAGTCACCCACCCCTCATCACCACACTGTGTCTCTTCCCGTCACCCACCCCCTCATCGCCACACCGTGTCCCTTCCCATCACCCACCCCTCATCACCACACCGTGTCCCTTCCCGTCACCCCACCCCTCATCACCACATCGTGTCCCTTCCCGTCACCCACCCCTCATCACCACACCGTGTCCCTTCCCGTCACCCACCCCTCATCACCACACCGTGTCCCCTCCAGTCACCCACCCCTCATCACCACACTGTGTCTCTTCCCGTCACCCACCCCTCATCGCCACACATGTCCCTTCCCGTCACCCACCCCTCATCACCACACCGTGTCCCTTCCCGTCACCCACCCCTCATCACCACACCGTGTCCCCTCCAGTCACCCACCCCTCATCACCACACTGTGTCTCTTCCCGTCACCTACCCCTCATCACCACACCGTGTCCCTTCCCGTCACCCACCCCTCATCACCACACCGTGTCCCCTCCAGTCACCCACCCCTCATCACCACACTGTGTCTCTTCCCGTTACCCACCCCTCATCACCACACCGTGTCCCCTCCCATCACCCACCCCTCATCACCACACCGTGTCCCTTCGGGTCACCCACCCCTCATCACCACACCGTGTCCCTTCCCGTCACCCACCCCTCATCACCACACCGTCCCCTCCCGTCACCCACCCCTCATCACCACACCGTGTCCCCTCCAGTCACCCACCCCTCTTCACCACACCGTGTCCCTTCCCGTCACCCACCCCTCATCACCACACCGTGTCCCTTCCCATCACCCACCCATCTTTACCACACCGTGTCCCTTCCCGTCACCCACCCCTCATCACCACACCGTGTCCCTTCCCGTCACCCA
>NC_082706.1:33530974-33533474 GCF_030144855.1 Hypanus sabinus
CCCTGTGGATAGTTGATGTGATTGTGGGAGAATAAAATTACTGATATGAACAGGAGACTGAAGATCGACAAGGACAAGGGCTGTAGGGCCTGTTTCTGTGGTCGTTTCTCTGTGATTCCGTGTCAGACAGAGAACAAACCGTTTGTTACAGGCTCCTACTGACTTGAACAAATCAGGATCAGGAAATAACTGAAATTTACTGACCCTTCAGCCCACAAGGTTGTACTGACCTTTGGAACCAAAGGTGAATCGAACCGTTCCCTCCCACCCAGCTCTCCGTTTCTCACACATCCATGCAAGATGAGTTCATGTCATTTCCAGTACGCAGGAGAACAAAATAATTGCTACTCCGTATCTGATAACACAGTAAGATAAAGAACACAATAAATAAAAATACATCAAAAGCAGAGAAATTCTGCAGATGCTGGAAATCCGAGCAACGCACGCAAAATGCTGGAGGAACTCAGCAGGCCAGGCAGTGTCCGTGGAAAGAGTACAGTCAACATTTGGGGCCGAGACCCTTCAGAGGATAGCTTATATACACACACAGATGTCCATGAGGAGAAGCTAGACCCAGGAGTCTCGGTCCATCAGGAATGGAGGAGTTGGTCAGTGGGTGGAGGTGTTGATCAGCCTTACTGCTTGGGCACAGTAAGAGCTGTTTGAGCCTGTTGGTCTTGGTGTGGATACAGCTCAGCCTCCTCCCCAACGGGAATGGGACAAATGGCCCATGAGCAAGATGTGTGGGATCCTTCATGGCGTTACTGTCCTGTTCTGGCACTTATGTACCTATCCTAGAATTTCTAATTCCTAACGTTTCTGCTTCTACCACCACACCTGACCAGGTGCTCCAGGCACCCACCACTCCACGTAAATAAACTACACCTGTCATTCCCGACCCCCCCCCAACCACCATCCTCCCTGCAATCATCCCACGATTATACCCCTTGTACTGGCCATTTCCGTCCTGGGAATAAGTCCCAGGTTGTCCATGCTGTCTGTGCCTCTTACCATCTTGTACGCCTCTATTAATTCACCTCTCGCCCTCCTTTGCTCCAAAGAGAAAAGCCCGAGTTTACTCAACCTATTTTCATAAAACATGCACCTTCTAATCCAGGAGTCTCCTTCGCACCCTCGCTAAAGTTCCCACACCCTTCCCATAAGGATAGTGATGATAGAGGAGCGGAATGTGAACGTGCACCATGAGAGGGCTACACCCTAACTGAAGGGCCGAAATGGCTGGGGAAATGGGGAAGTTGGACACAGTTCAAGGCCGGTGAGACTTTGGGAGGAAGATCTCCTCCATTTCCCTTTCACTCGGCTCCAAAATGCATCACAATTACACACAGTCCTCCAAGAAGACATCCCAAACTTACAGTAAGGCTGATTAACAATAACCCACCCCACTACATCTCCATCCACCACTAGGTTATCATTTCCTGTCGGAGTCAGCTGATGAACTTGCGCCGAGCGTCACTTTATGGCAGTACAATCAGTCTATGTATATAAGCTATCTTAGGTATTTATATTCACTGTGTTTTTTTAATTGTTGCTTTCTTTATCTGATGGTGTTGGTTGACAATCTCACTGTCGCTGAAATGGACTTAATATCATCATTGTTTATTCCGGAGTAATTAGCAAACATTATGCAACTCCCCGCCTGTCACAGTGAGAATCAAACTCACTTATGAAGCTTCCGGCCTCTCGTCAGTAGTAACGACTGCCCAGCAGGACGCAGCTCCCTCTACCTGCAGTCCGACGTGGTCCAAAGCAAAGCCATTGGCAAACACGAGCACTATCAGCTTTCTGACTCTGCTCCCAGCTGAGCCATTCACGGAAACTAGCAACTCCAGTTTCTCTTCCGGCCACTTCCTCGGAGACCAAAGCAAGCGTCGCAGATGGGTGGATGGAGGGGAGGAAGGGTGCCGCGAGCTCGCGGCTGTGACAATAGCCCCCTGTGTCGACACAAGGCCCTCACGGACCCGCACTAAGTCACCATTGTTTTGACAACAGGAGGTCACAGGGCAACAGAAAGATAAACTGGCAAGTTTGCCGCAGGCAGATCCACAATTGACCCCGGGTATATCAGCTTGTGTCCTGCACGAGGCCTGGGTTGTTATTTCCTCACTCTGTGCGGCTGTCCCCTCCATTGTGGGATCAAACAGCTGTTGCCTGGGCACTCCTCGTCCAGTGACGGTCACCCGCTGGCAGTGTGGGGGTGGGGCAGCCCCTCACATGTCACCAGCGCCGTGTCGCCGACAAACATGCGGAACAGAGACCCTGCTCGGTAAACTCGGATCCGGCAAGCGGAGAGTCACTTCCACGCCAGAGATGGACATTTGGACATTGTGGTGGTCACCTCCCAGTGAATCGATCTCACCCCACAATTGGCTCAGCATCTCCCATCCAGTTTTCAGGACCTGGAGGGGGTTTGTCGCTGGCAAGACCACCAGTAATCACCCTCCAGAAACTGGGGCTGGGCCACTTCCTTGAGGTGCCC